>NC_062967.1:55357091-55480091 GCF_023119035.1 Salvia hispanica
TAAATAAATAAGAACCAAAAATATTAATACGCAAATCTTTGTTGTATTACAAAATTGGAAAATAGAATACAACGAGAAACAAGTTTTACATAAATCTAAAAATAAAAATAAAGCATCAGTGCCCACCCCTCTGTCCCCAAATTTCTTCAATCATATCGTGTTGTAGACGATTGTGGACCTCTTTTTGGCGCATATCAACAAATACCCAAAGACAGTCGGCGAATCCGTGAGGGACACCCTGCCGATGGGACTCTCTAGCGACACCGTGGCTGGAGCCTGCAATGTCTTCGACGGGGACGTCGGCGACATCTTCATCTTTACTCTCCACTATCATGTTATGCAATACGATAGCGGCGTAGATGATATCAGTGATATCACCCTTGTAGAAGAATCGCGTCGGACCTTTGACCAATGCAAAACGCGATTGGAGCACACCGAAAGCCCGCTCCACACGCTTTCGCGCCGCCTCTTGCCGTTGGGCAAAATAACTCCTTTTCTCTTCAGTTGGACAACTAATCGTCTTCACGAAAATGGGCCATTTTGGGTATATGCCGTCCGCCAAGTAATACCCCATCTGATGCTGGTTGCCGTTCGCGGCGAAGTTAACCAAGGGGCCTATTCCCTGGCACTAGTCGTTGAACAGGCGAGGTTTGCGAACATTAAGGTCGTTGTTCGACCGGCCACACCACAGTAGGCACGCCAAATCCATAGGCCGATCGGCACGGCTTCCGAGAATGATGGTTGGGTGTGTGCCCTTGAACCCGGCTCGTAAAATTGGCCTTCCAGTTGGCCGGTTCTTCCTTGCCAATGCATAAAACATATTTCCCAACATACCCGGGAAGTCGTGCACCCTCCGATGCAAATCAAACGGCTGGCAATCTTGTGCTAACGGCCCGTAATGGTGGGGCCGAAAGTCTTAATCATGCCTTTACAAAACTTCTTGACAATCCAACCGTTGTGCGGCGGCGTGAAGATATTCGTGACATGTCGGCGCAACCTCCGTATGCCAACTGCCTAATTGCGGTCGTGCACTTTTGTAGAGGTGAACCGCTTTCCGGTGGCGTCCCAACGCCTGTTGGAAGTCCGGGTAACGCGCCGAAACCCGTAACGTGCGCAAGAATAGCTCGCCGTTCAATCCGGGCGGAAAACCGCGGGCCCACGTGGGTCATCGGCAAAGTAATCCCCCGAGGGTTTGTGAGCTTCGGGGTGGTCACGGTCGGCCAGTTGGCGATGGATTGCCTTGGGAAATTTCCTCTGGTTGCTTCTTCCTAACGTCGGCTTGCCCTTGCAAGGACTCGCACCACTCGGTTTTTGACTTCACGTCGAAATCGCTCCCGGGAAAACATTGATTAAATGTGTTTAGAGAGAAAATGTATTGAAATAGAGAAGATTTAAGATGTTGGTGTGGAAAAGTGAAGAATGGTAGGTTTATTTATAGTGTAAGAAATGGAATAAAAAAAAAAATAAAAAAATGAAAAAAATAAAAATAAATAAATATTAGGTGAGAGGGCGAGCGACCCTTTTCCTCACAATGGAGGGCCGATCGGGGGCCCCTTCTCAAGGCTGGGCCGATACACCCGGCCTATGAAGAGGGGGGGCGCTCGGCGCCTTTCCATATGGGGGGCCGATGGGAAGGTCCTCCCATCCCTCCATTGCTGTGCTCTTAAGGCTAAATTCAATTCTAAATTTTAAGCATATAGTAGTTACATATTAGTAAATTTAACACGATTGATAGAAACTTTTGCATAATAATTAATACCCAAAAAATGATAGGATAAACCTCCTATCGGTGATGCATCCAGGTGATTGACAATTAATAAATGCAGTAAGGAAAGATGTAAAGTCAAACAAGACGGTTGTCTCACTTTGGAGAAGAGAATGAACGATAATATTGATATTCTTGATTGATTTCAAATGATTACAATGACTCCTATTTATAATGCTAATAACTAACTTAATGAACAAGAAAACAAAGATATGAAAAGATATGCAAATCCTAATTTATCTAACTAATAATGCTCGTATCAAAATACTACTCCCTCCGTCTCAGCTAATATGACACATTTCGTGCCACGAGATTTTAGAATTATTGGTTAAAGTGTTTAATTAGAGAGAGAAAAGGTGGCTGTAAATATTAAAATAGAGAGAGAAAGAAAGATGAATATTTTAATAGGAGTGATAAAATGTGGTTGGGTGTATTAATTGGAGAGAGAAAGTTTTTATAAAAAAAAATGTGTCATCTTAGTTGGGACAAACTAAAAAAGCGTGTCAATCTTAAGAGGACGATGAGATAGTAAAATTTAATGATATTGTGTCAATGAAAATAATATTTTTTAATTGAGTAGTAGCTATAAGCCCCTTATCAATTCCATGAGGTTCCACCATTGGATATAACAAGCATATACCAAGCTTGTCTCTCTATTTGGAGATTACAGGGATCCGCGTTCTGCGTCTCACTCGTTTAGTGAGACTGATAGAGTAGCCTTTGTTTATACTGTTTGAAATACATCTGAAGCTACTCTTATCTTTCTTGCATTGCTTTATATATTTATAATATACAATGTTATATCGTACTCCTCCGTCCCATTGAAGATGATCCACTTTTCTTTTAGTTTGTCCAACTAAAATAACTTATTACTTAAAATGGAAACACCTTTATCTCTACATTATTCTCTCTTACTTTACTTCTCATCTCAACACACAAAATAAATTTGCATAAAATCTCAGCCGCCTAAGAAAATGGTCATCTTCTGGGACGGAGGAGCACATTGTAATTATCTCTCCCTCTAGCTCCCTTGTTTGTCCTAGATTTATATTTTGGTTAGTTAGATTATTAATTGTTCTACTTTTCTTTTTACTACTTTTAATAATAGACATCATATTTCATTAAATCATTTTAATCACATAATTTTTCAACTCACTTTACATAAATTTCTTAAAATCGTGTTGAATAAAGTGGAACACATATTTGGAGACAAGAATAGTACTCCCTCCATCCCAAATTACTTGAGGAATTCCTTTGGGTTCAGTTACTGAAGTTTCTCTTTTTGGCTAAAAACAAAACATCTATTCTCACCTATTTTATTCTTTCTTTTACTTTACTCTCTCTTCTTTCTCTTACTTTATTTAATTCACTTAACACAATATTCTTAAATCTTATGCCGAAAGAAATACCTTAAGTAACATGGGACGGAGGGAGTAATTAGAAATTGCAACCAAAATTTGGTTTACAGGTTATTTTAATTTCTGTATTCAATGTGGGAGCCTTCTGTAATAGCAAAAAATACGCTTTGACAAAAGTAACAAATTAGCTTTAGAAATTCATTTCGTAAATTTGGATAGATTACTAAAAATACTGATATAAGTTTTCCTACCATTCACTAGTGAATATTCCTTTTTAACAAAACTGTCAAAAAATCACCCCCTAATTTAAAATGGGTGACAAATGGACGAATGATAATCATTCAACTAGTCAATATTTTTATAACAAAGAGATCTAAAATCACCCCCTAATTTAAAATGGGTGAAATGGACGATTAATAATTTAGTACATACTTTGTATACGAAAGGTGATCAGAACTTTTTTTAAAATAGATAATGAGATAGCTTTAATAACAGGGGGCCTAAGGACGCCTATCCCGACGTCGTTTTTATTTCCCCCATTTATTCGGGGGCGAACTATGCCCGTCTAAGTGGCCCCCAAAATTTTATCTTTATTTGAATATTTAAATACTTCAAAATTTGGGAAAATAACTCCTTTCATTAAAATTCAAACATTACAAACGAAAAAAAAAAACTAAATTTCCCCGGGGTTGCGGTTCCCTTCTTCAATCATGTCGGTCATGAGGGTATGGTCTTTTTGGTTGCACATTGAGGGCCCCCCCGGGTAAACCCGAACCCCAGCGGTAATCCTCGATAAAAAAAGGGGTCGGTTTTGGAGTTAGACCCCGGCTTCATCATCCCCCCCCAATTGGTACATGTCCACGTTATTATTCACTATCTTTATGCGAGATCCCCACGCATCCGACGCCCGGATGATTTCCCGACCGAAACGCGTGGCCCTTTTCACGATTGCCAGCGATTGGAGCACCCCGCCCGCTCCACATCCTTCCGCGGGCTCCTTTCCCAAACAAGACTCTCATCTCACCATTGGCCTGATCGTCTTAAAAAAACCACCGGGGAATGCCATCCCGGGAGGCCCCCCCATGATGTGTCGGGTGGGGGTGAATTTAATGGGGACCCACCCCGACGGCAATAGGGGGGACGAGTTGAGGACTTGATTCGTTGGGCGACTACCAAAAGAGGCCCGGGTCCGAGGGGGGTCCGCGGCTTCTGGGTCATCGTGGGGGCCAAGCCGCCCGGGTTAAATTGGGCCCCTCCATTTTGGGGGGGTTCTTCCCCAACATACGCGATCTCCCAGCATCCCAGGGGGAAGGGGCCCGTCCGTGCATCCGACATGCTTTGGGGGAAACATCAGGTCGGGGTCGCAAATATGTCAAAAAACCTCCCCAACTAATTTACAAAATTTCTTTTAGACATTGGCCGGTTTATCCCGACGTAAAGGTACTCCGAACATATCCGATGTTTCCCTGGAACGACGGAACCCCGGGGGCACCCCACCAAGTAAATTTTCCGTCCCCTCTTCCCCTCGGAAGTCTCATCACGTCCCTAACGGGTGCCTGGGGAAAAATCTCTCATTCTAAACGTCTGAAAAAAATTGGGCCCCCCCTTGGGTTCTCGGCAAATAATGCGCTCCCGCCGTCTTGCTCCGCGATTTGTGCCAAGCATTCTGCCTTGGCTTCATTAGGGCATCGAACAAGGCTCAAGTCAAGGCCCGTCGCAACCATCCGTTGTACTCAAATCGTATAATTCCGATTCATTTTGGGGCGATGAGAGAGAATAATTGAAGAGAAATTGAAGAAATGTAAAATTTGGGAGTGTGTGAAATGGTAGAGAATTGTAGTGTTTAAATAAAATTTTTTTGAAAAAATTAAAAAAAAACCAACGCGTGCCCATCGCCCGTGATCACCCGCGTTCGACGGCCGAGGGTATCCTCCGCGCATCGTCCACGGTGTTGGTAACCCATCGTCCGATGCAGGTGGCGACGATGCATCGTCCGTCGATCTTCCCTTGCGGTGCCCTTATTTTTTTAAAACTCAGCATCGACTTTTGAATTTCCGGATCCGTCGTTGGCCCAACCCATTCGGATAAGTGAGGCTGTGAGGGAATTGAATTAGTATATAAGTGATATCAGTCTCTAATTAGTTTGAGACTTTTTAGAGTGACCCAAAAATAAATCCGGCGCGACTTGATCAAAAGCGGACAATATCAAACTAATGTTGCATTCGACGATCCTAACACTAACTACGTCCGTGGCACCTCCTCTGCCTTCCAATTATTAATGTTGGCGACAAACATTTTGGCTACAAACTCCACAAATTATGAATCAGAACTCCATCGCTGATCGTATACACAAACCACCTTGGTGGTGTCGGACACAAAGTTTTCTAAAAATGTTGGCCATCAAAATTCACATGAGAAGTTTCCACGTGCAACTATTTAATCAATATTGTATAAACATTTAATAATTATTGTGGAACATTACTGTTGAATAAATTTGAATTGAAGCATGAACTTTCCCAAAGTTGTCAACATAATATGTATAGTAAAATAGAGTGGCGGGCCTCATCCGTAAGTATATAAGAAGGAGACTACCAAAAAATGTTACTATGAATTGAAGTTGTGAAATTATTAAATATGATGTCTATCACTATGAAATGGTTTGATTTCAAATCTCACGTGAAAGAGGTCCAAGATGTCCTTGTCCACCGCACCAGCTGCGCCTCATCGACTCACACACTGTGAGGGAAACTGATGCAGCCCCGACCCGATCCGATCGCCTGAATGTGCGGTGTGTCTGTGTGGGATTGAGGCGGAGACCAAATCCAGCTGAGGTGCAGCCACGTGTTCCATGCGGCTGCTTCGACGGGTGGGTGGATGTGGGGGTTGGACCTGTCCTCTGCCGGAATCACCTCACCAATATACCGGGAAGCGCGATACTGGAGAAATCGTGTTTCGGTTTTGCACACGTTGGATCGTCGGGAAATAAGGATAATTGGTGGCTGCCTAGACAACATGCTATGTAGGGCTTTTAGAGCTATTTGAGAACTACTCATTATTGTGCAATACAAACTTTAATACATGGGTGTATGCGAAAAACATTAGTGAAATATGAATTTTATTTTGATATATTCATTTTAAAATTAAATTCGAGTAAAATAAGTTTGTAAAATATGTCAAAAAAATATAGTAAAAGTGAAACCAGATTTAAATGATTTTTCCTTTGTTAATTGGTCTCTCATTTCTTTGTTTGATTTTGAAGTAATGATCCATCGGTCTAATAAGGAATTTTGGGTTTATTGAGGCAAATTACAAAGAAATTACCGAAAAAGGAAATGATGAAATGTGAGAAGCTTGAAATTGCAGAAGAAAAAAGTCAAAGCTCGGAATTGTTTAGCTGCGGAAGAAAAGAGAAAAACGTTGAATGGGATAGTGATAAGTGTATTTCCCTTATTACGATGCCGGGGACGATAAACAAGATAAAAAAAGTTTCCACAGGCGAATCATGTCGAAACTCAAGTTTAAAAAAAAGTGTAAAGTAAAATAGAAAGAGCTAAATTCATATATTCATCATTCGTTTAATGAAAAAAAATAACAATGACACCAATTTATAATGTTAAATACCATAACTTAAAGAACAAGAAAATATCCTAAACATATATGGAAAAGATATGACAAATCACTAATTAACTAATTAATAAAATATGGAGATCTTCATATAGATATGCACGTATCGAAGCCCCAACCTTGCATTTGAAGATCCCAACTTTTGACTCCCTTGTACCCACCATAAGGGGTCACTTTCCCTTTTCGAATATTATACTATAAGTGAGTCATTTCATTTTAGGTAAAAAATCACTCCCTTCTTTATTTTTCACATATTTTTTTCTTTTCAGCTCTCTACTTTTCACTTCATACTTTATTCTCTCCACTTTAACTTTTTAAATGTCAATTTCTTAAATCTCATAAAGAAGTTGCTCACTTATGGTGGGACGGAGGAGTAACTTTTTCCAAATTAATTGCCCTCGGTTTTCAACTTATTTTCCAAAATGACTTTTTTAAAAAGAGGAATTTATTTTTTCCAAATGCACACTTTTTTTTCTTCTTCAAAATGTATTTGAATTCAGAGAAATAGTTTATAATAAATTCAGATTATTTTGAGGTAATTTTGAATGTGTATTAATGGGGGATTATATCGACTTTGATTTTCAAAAAAGGAACTTTTTTCTAATATGCATTTTAAATGTAAGAGTAAAATTTAAATTTTGGTTCAAAATCAATTTGTTTAAAAACATTCATTTTTTTAAAAAAGGGCAAAAGAAATGAAATTTCTATCAACAACATTTTTATTTGTTATATACATGTTTATAAAAAAAAGTGAAAAGTTTTAGATCAAATTGTATTTTGGGCATATATTTGGGGCTAAAGCCCTTTTAACTAATATTGACTAAATGCAATTTTGAAATTTATAGTTTCATATAACTGAAGTCAGATTAATTAATTTAGTAAAATTAAGAGGGGATTTTTGTTTTTTATTGTTTCCCTAATGTGTTTTCATAATAATTACTTGACCGAATAAAAGGGGGGAATTTTTTCCCCCATTTACAAAAAAACTCTCTGTAAAAAAATTCAACACAACATAATTTAACCAAATTTTATAATTAGGGGACTATTTGTCACTTTTTATACATTTTCATATTTGGGAAAATTAAAAACCCTTTCCCAAATTTGAACTCATTTATTAGTAACTCATTTTTCAAAACATATTTTAATTTGTTTTTCCGAGATTACAAAATTTAGTGTATAAAATATGAAAATTTAAATTTACTCTATACATGTAGTATTATAAGAAACACACAAACCAAAATTCACAAATTTGGGAAACATATAAACCTCCTCTTTCAAGTAGTGCTCATTTTATACCACTCGATTCTTGAATCATGGACAAGAACAAAAGCCAACTTAGCAATAGCAGCAGCAATTGAAAAGAGAGTGCCTACTTCCATTGTATATCAATCTCTGACTTTCTCGACTTACCAGGGGTCTTCATCCTCCCAATCTGCAAACGAGACAAAATCCCCTGTTGTATATCATTTAGAAATCAACCAAAAACCCGAAAACTGGGGCCCGGGGTAAGTGGGTTTTCAAGATAAGTTTACCAGATCGAACATCATCCTTACTGCAGCCTGCCTTGATTTGGGCGATCCGGAACATCAGAACCCACCAGTAGACATGAAGGCGAGAAGGTAGAAAAAAAGCGTGTTGAAGACATAGTAATAGATTGGCCCTTCGCCTTTTAGAGTCTCCTTTTCTAAGTACCGATAAGTTCATAACTGCCACGATATAATCACCCAAAAACATCAATATGCAGAATTATCGAGACGAAGAAAAGCAAAACACAAAATCATTCAAAAGAGTGACCTTGTGCTCCATAGAATCCAGAAGGGATAGTAAATGAGGGAAAAAACAGAGAAGGACAAAAAAAAACGAACGAGCAGCTTGCAATGCTTCTGGCCACTGTATTTGGACATCTTGCCTATTTCCAAGAAAACATCAGTGGCATCATGAAGACTAAAACCATCGAACCAACTGCCCCAACCTGCAGAAAGAATATCCAAAAAAGTTATTGTGAATCTACAATAATAACTCATGCTCAGCTTCTAAGAAAAATACCTCAGTATATAAAATAATAATGGAGTGGATGATACGCGTGGTGGCCCCGAAACCCCAAAAAACAGGCGTCGCATCTCCCAAAATATCAAACGAATATAGAGTAAACATAGAAGCCGCCAGTGTACATATAAAGGCCTTTCAATTTCAACCTGTCGAGTGTATACAAATCTATAACTACCTCCCAAACAAAACTAGAATGGTGAAAAGGAATGGGGCCTTACTTATACTTTTTTTTGGGCCAGGTCTGATTTCCCGGGGCCTTCCCAAAAATGCTTTGTCTTTGTGAACCATGTTTTAGGTCCGAAAGTGCCAAGATCTCAGCTGAAAGAAAATATACACATTTCCAGGGCTCCTTGAACTTACTATCTTCTTTTTTGCTCATTGCTTTCTTTTCCACCCTTCCATTCCCCTTTCCCCAAAAACCAATCGTCTTCCCACCCACTGCACCGTATAAACGAAGGCACTAAGCAACAAAAAAAACTTAGAAAGATCATTCATATGCTGATTAACAGATCAAATAGCCAATGAGATCACTAACAAAATGAAGCATCAGTTTTCAGTATAGAATTTTTGCTCCAATCACAAAAGGTAGCATCTTGCTTACCGTAACTGCATCAGTGAAGCAAGAACCTAATCATACTTCTCTAACATAATCTTTGCTTCAGGAGTTAAAACACTAATCAAATTCGTATTAGACCAAATTCAAACTCCAAATCCAATTGTGAAAACTCCCATAGCCATCACTTTCAGCTTCCAGATTTTGAGATTCACAACTCAATCCTTGCTACCAAATAAGCATTCCCCGGAATCTACTACTTGATTTAATAATGTTGGGATGAAACTGGCCGGTACAAACATTGGAGGCAGTATATATGTGTCCAATCCCAATTGGTTTAAGGCCTGCGGGGTATTACAAAAAAGCAATCGTCTGGTTTTGGCCCTGGCCAGACGATATCAATGTTGCGTTGACGATTCTAACAAGTGGGTCAAGCCTGGATGAGCCCCAGTTAGGGTCGCCCAGGTGGCTTTGGATCAGGCGTTTGTTGGGTACAAACCCATCACATCGGATAGGTAGGGAAGTGCTTCACCCCAACGCATAATATCAAACTAATTCACAGTTGACGACCCTATGAAATTAAAGTTGCTTCACCCCAGCAGCAGATAATATCAAACTAATGTGCAGTCGACGATCCTAATAGAAATTCAATCCAAATTGCGGGCTTGTACCAAAGCCCGAATAACATCAAGCTAAATGTGCAGTCGACGATCCTACCAGAAATTCTTGAAAAGTTCCAACTTGAACCAGTACAGTGACATGAAACAATCCGAAAAGCACTAAATTCCAACAAGGGTCATCGAGAAATACATAAAAAAGTACAGATACAAAACGATTAAAATGTGCATGATCACAATATTAAGGAAAAGAAATACCTCAAATACAAATCTGTCCAGTAAAAACCTCAGAATTGGGAAAAAGACAGCAAAAAGAGGGAGCACGATGAAGTCTTCATATTGAGGGTAGGATTCGTGCTCCCAGTCCATGGAACTCGCAATTTCAAGCAAACCCATTTGTCCAAAACGCTTCAATTTACATAATTATGGTCCAAAAAGAAGTTTCTTAAAGTTCTGGATAACTTTGTTATCACAGTTCTTGGTAAAGAAGCAAGTTTTGGTGGCTGCTTATTTGGTGGATTGCAAAAAGATTTTGTAGGAGTTGAAAACAGAGTAATGATTGACTTGGGTCTCCTTTGTCACGCGGCATCTCCCAATAAAAAGCTGGTGTTACATTTATATTAATCTTACTATAAGAAATTCAAGTATTTTATTAATTTAGTTCAGAAGTGGCGCTGAAGAATTTTGGGGAACAGAGAAAATAGTAAATTTCCAATAGCTCTACAAAATTCGGAACGGTTGCAAGCTCAAAAATTACAAACCGTAAGCATCGAAGGTTACTAAAGGTTAATTTTTTTAGTTTGTCTCAATTAACAATACATTACTAAATTTAAAGAAATATATTTTTCCGTTTCATATTATTTGGGCGTTTTCTTAGTATGAGATTTAAGAAAATTGTATTTAGTGAGTTAAACAATGTAGAAGAGGAATAAAATAAGAGAGAGAGAAAGGGCTAAAGTAAAAGGAAGAATGAAGAAAATGTGATTATATATTTTGTTTTTAGCTAAAAAGAAATGATAAAGTAATTTGGGAAACTCAAAAGGAATACGCTCAGTAAGCTGGGACGGAGGAAGTATATTTTTATATTATATTACCAGTTTTTTAAAAATAGCAACTCTTTCGTTTTTAGTCAGTCTTTAAAAATAACAACTTTAAACTTTCCACTTTAGGAAATTTTTTCACCCTAATAAAGTGGACCCCATCATCAACTAACATTAATTTCATTACTTTTTCTCTCACTCCTGATTCTTTCTGCGATTTTACTCTCATCTCTCTTCTTTTCCAATTATGATTAAAAGCTAGTGTCGTTTCAAACCTCCCTATTTTAAAAAATGGAGATAGTATTATATTTTATTTTATTCTCTTATCAATATGTAAAAAAAAATTGCTAAAATCTCGTCGCCTAAAAAGTGATCAACTTCCTTAGAACAAAGAAAGTGCAATTTATGTAAATTACGATGATCTTCCTAGGAATGGAAGAAGTACAACTTATGTAAATTACGATAATGAACAAGTGCGTTTATATTGCTTCTCGTGTCCTTCAAAATTAGCATTTTCTTTACTTTTTACTATACAATGTTATTTAATGTATTCATTTAACGGAAGGAGTATTTGTTTACACGACACGAAAACGGAGACTTAATTTACACAATTAAACATGATTATTGAACCTGATTTACACGATTATAACTTTACTTACACGCATCTAGAGAATAAAACTAAAGTATATTTTTTTAAAAGGAAAAATAATCAAAATAATAATATTATTTTTTAAAGGGTTACTAGAACTCAATCTAACCCAACCAAACTCGAAATTATCGGGTTTATTAATTCGATCCGATAAAGCGTGAACCAAATAATGTTTGACCAAAACCCATTACTTTGTGCGTGTTCATATTAGCCATTAGGTTGTCATGTCGTGAAAAATGGTTGGCCCTATATTTATGTCTGGATGTGCATGAAAAGTCTAAAAATCGAAATCTTCTAACACCTTAGGAGTCGCAACGAGGGACAGAGCTAGTGTAGAATGAGAAAAGGGGAAATGCCCCACCTCAATTTTTCATAGCTATATAAAAATAAGCATCTATACTAGTATATTTTTTAATATTCATAAATTCACACTATTTGCTCCATTATATTTAAAAATAAATAAATATTATTTGTCCGTCGCCTAAGATACACACCACTTTACACCTTTACTCTTAGGAGAAAAATAAATAAATATTATTTGCCCGTCGTCTAAGATACACACCACTTTACACCTTTACTCTTAGGAGAGGGGCAATGTTTAATGCGTGAGTTTTTCCCAACATTTTTGTGCTATGCAAGAAATATATTGAGAAGTGAAAACATGTTTTTCCTATGTTAGTTTTTGTGAGAAACATCAAATGAATGACCTTAGTTATATGAGACTAATGAAGGATACTTTAGGATGTCCATGATTTCAATAGACTTAGACATTGTTGTTACATGGTAGGAGTAATATTTTCATACTCTGTCCTGCCCATAAAATAGTCTCCCTTTTTATTTGTTCAATTCCACTCAATCACCACTTTTTACATTCGTGTATAAGTTTTTTTTTTTTTTATTAAGTGAATCTCAATCTCTACTAACAATACTCTAATTATTTTCTAATTTTGCATAAAATACATGTCATCCATCCTTGAAATCAATATTTTTATGAGCCGGATGGAGTAGAAAAAAATTGAGCAAAGTATCCTTCATTAGTCTCAGTGATGGAACTCGGGTTACTAGTATATCCTCCGCCCAGATAATTCGCCCCAAATTTTTTCAACCATTTTGCAAATATAAAATAAATAGTAAAGTTGAGAAAAGTAAAATAAGAGAAACAATAAGTAGTAGACTATTCTCTACATTATTTTCTTTCTTTACTTTCCTCCACTTTTAAATATTTATTATTATTTTTAAAGAAAAAAAGAAATGGGCAATATCATTTAGAAGATATTTTTCGCCCCAGAAATAACTTTTTTCCTTTTTAGTCTAAAGAATATAATTTCTAATTTTAAACTCTTTTTTCTCTAATAAGCGGATCCATTCTCCATTAATAATACTTTATTTACTTTTCTCTCTATCTCTTTCTTACATTAACAATTTTTTACTTTACCAATTTTTGCATTAAAGCCCTGCAAACCTAAAGGCATATTCTTTAAAGAAATGGGAGTATTAAATAATGTGTTGAATATTTTTACAGGGAGTTTCAGAGTTTGTAAATGGAGGTAAAATTCTCCTTACGTAAATGCCCTCCTTTTAATTTTGTTAAATGAATTAGTCTGACTTACTTCAAATATATTCACGTTCAAAATGCATATTAAAAAAATATTTCCATTTACAAAAACAAAGTAGTTATCACACTCCAATATTTTTACAAAAATATTTAGTAAAGTATCCTTCATTAGTGATGTGCATCTTCAGTTGCGAAGAATTATATTTTTCTTTACCGGCATTTTATTCTGAAAAATGAGTATGTTGAATACCTAATGAGATTCCTTAAACAATTAGATAAAATCGTGCAATTGAGTTTTAAGCTAGAATACTCTTTCGAGTTGTTGGTATAATGATATTCTGTAGTTCCATATTTAAATATTATCATAAGCTTTTTTTTATAATGCAAAAGTTTAGAAAGAGAGGTGGCAATATGAAAACCACAAGTTGTAAAAACTCATTTATCTACATATATCTATCTATATCTTATCCATCAAAAAGTTTAGAAGAAGAAGAAGAAATGCTCCTCCACCATCACATCCTACCACTCCGGCTGCCGAGCAGCCGCAAACGGGCAGCGACAACGGGAAGCTTCGTTGTCGGACGAGTCGCTTTCCTCCCGCGGGTTCACGTTCCACCGCAGCGCAGAGAATCTGAACCTTGAGCAGCTGAACTCAGTGTTCGCAGCGGTGGGATTCTGCGTCGCGACCCGGAAAAGATCCGGGTGGCGCTGGAGCACACGGAGCCGCTGGTGTGGGTGGAGTACGAGAAGACGAAGAGGCCGGTGGCGTTCGCGAGAGCGACGGGCGACGGCGTGTTCAACGCGATCATATGGGACGTGGTGGTGGACCCCAGCTTCCAAGGCTTCGGCCTCGGGAAGGCTGTGATGGAGAGGATCCTCACAGCCCTGTTAGACAAGGGTATTACCAACATCGCCTTGTATTCGGAGCCTCGGGTTCTCGGGTTCTACCGCCCGCTCGGGTTTGTTGCCGACCCGGATGGCATCCGTGGAATGGTCACTCTAGGAAGAACAAATCAAAACTTAATTATTATGAAATCAATTCTTCATTCATAAACCTACAGCCTTTTCCTTTATTGAATTTGAAAGAAATACTTAGAAAAAAATTTGTTATGTAATATTAGGATAATGTTATTTATTTGAATTTTTTTTTAAAAAATAGAAAATATATTTGTTAAAAATTTTAAATTTCTTTTTAATTAATAGAGTAAAAGCGCAATGGGTAAAGCGTATCTTGAACAAAAAAAAGTTTAAAAGTCCATCTAGCGATATTAAAAAAATACGTGGCTGATTTTTTTAAAGGTTTAGGCTTGGTACCAATCAATAGTATAATTATGAAAAATATAGTTCACTATTACATTAAATTATATTTAGAATTTAATTAAATTTTCGTAAAATGCCATAATCATAGTTATTTTTACTAAAATTAGATTTTGGGGAAACCGATTTTAATCCCCAAAATGATAAAATAAGAGAGTAAAAAAAATTTAAAAAGTTTTAATTTAAAATTTTAGCCCATCACATTAAAAAAAAGTTTCTAAATTTAAATCGAATTCTGTAACATTTAAAAAAAGGTTTTGCATATTCATATGAGGGAGGAGGGGTAATTTAATCATTTTTTTTTTCTCCGAATTATAATATAAGTGTGTGTTTTATGGAGCACATTTTTTTTTAGTTCTCATTGAAATTTGCATTATTCATACTGACAAATATTAATCCATTATTTTTGGGAAATTAAAAATTATAAACCAAAAACAAGAAAAAAGAAAAATAAAAAAGGAAGTACAAGATTCAGGAAAAAAGGGACAATTTATGAAAAGGAAAAACATAAATAAGATTAAAGGAAAAAAAAAATAACCTACTTTCTGTGCATGAGGAATGGTGGAAAAGTAACGGACACTTATGAGGTGAATAATTTTTAAAATTTGTGTTCATGTTTAAGAGACTATTATTATTGGGGAACATGAATGGGAGAAAAAAGTTGTGAAAAGTTGAGATATAGATCATTTCTGTATGATCTTGTTAGAAAAAAAACTATTGTTAGTGACAATATTTCGCAGGATATGACAAAGCTTTTTAAAATGTTCTTTGTACTTGCAACTAGAGCCCAGAGCAGTAAAAGAAAAAATTTTTGTTGCTACTTTTTCCCCCCGTTAAAAAGACTTTAGTTTAACACAATTTTAATTTTAAAATTTTTTTAAGTAAGATAGAGGTAAAAGAAAACGTAATTTTGGGGGAATGGGGAATAGTCACCCTTAAGAAAAAAGCAAAATTAAAGGCGAATTCTTATGACAACAAAAAAAATAAAGAATCTTAGGACGATTTATATTTGTTATTCTTTTTTTAAAGATCGGGGGAATATTTCATTCTTCTATTCCCATAAAAAAGTAAAAATTACGATCTTTTTGGGGAACATTCTCACATATGGTAACCTAATTTACATTAATTGTTTCTATGGGTATAATATAATACATTTTCAATCACGATCATATTCTTGATCTGGGATTTCTTTCAAATCTTTGATAGATGCAGATAGGTTTAGTAGCAAGTAGCAACACCACAAAATTAATTGGGGTTTTGTAGCGATGTGAAACAAAGTTCCATTTTTTGATTGATTTACTATATACTAAAATTTTTTCTAAACAAAAGTTGTAGTAGTTGATTTTGTAAACTTCAGCAATTTAAAATTGGCACAACAATTGTGTCTTGATAAAGTAGCTCGGCGGTCTGGACATTGAGACTGTTGGAATAAAAGAAAATAAACTAGATTGTTTTATTTAAATTCATATATTAGGTGGTTGAATTTCTAGAAATATGTATTAGAATGTCCATGTTAGATGATTGTCATTCTTGGCAGAAATGAGAGCGAATCGCAGCTCAAGTCAAAGGAAGAATTAAAGAAGAATGACTTGTTCTTTAGTTTTGAAAGGTGCTGGGATTAGTTTTGATGCTAAGATTAGATCGAGCATCGATCGACTCGTTTTCCTATTCTTTTAGTCGATTCTCTTATTCTTTTCCCAATTTTTTTAATCACTCTCACCCATATTGGAATAACAAGATTCACTTTCTCTCACAAAAATCTAGTTCTCCTCGTTTTTGATTGTAGATTAAAATGGGGGCTAACAATTGGCGCCCGGGGGAATCGAATCCGATAAAATTTTTGGGCTTCATCATGACATCGCGATTGGAAGTTGAAAAATTCACGGGAAAAAATGATACGGTTGTGGAAGATAAAAAGGGTTGCTTCTCATTAAACAAGGGTTTGAGGGCCCTTGACTAAAAATAAAAAGGGGGAAAGAAGGGGGCCTTGATGAAAAGCAGGCGAAGCTTGAAATTGAGATGAAGGGGAAAGTAGGCCATCTTATGTCTCGGGACAAAGTTTTGAGGGAAGTTCAAGAAAAACCCCCGGCGGATTTTGAAAAAATGGAGGGTTTACCCAAAACCCTTCACCAAGACTCTCCCCAAGAAGGGGTTTTTATGCGTATGGTTTTTCTACGGAAAAACCATCATTGAGCTATTGGAGGATTTTAACAAGATCAAAAAATGATTTTGGACCCTTTGATTAAAAATCAGGGAATGAAGAAAAAACCCTTCTAAATTTAAATGCTTTTAAGCTCAGAATACTGAGTGGCCATCATCTAGGGAGAGATAACCCGATTACCAAATTCAAAGTTCATGCGCTTTGAGGGAAAAAGGGAGATGAAAAAGGGTTAGTTAGAGGTTTGGGATCAACGGGGCCGGGAGTCTTAATGTCAAGAAGTTCAAAAAATTTAAGAAAAACCCCGATGGTGAAAAGGGCTCTCTAGCTAAAATAAAGGAAACTCGGTCTTCCCCCGGTGCAAAAGGGGCATCTCAAGAAAGATTTCTTGGGCGGGGAAAGCAAGCGGGGGGATGGGGGAAAAAGGCCCAATTAAACCCGGAATTGGTGAAGAAAGTGAAGAGTCTCTTGTTTTAAATGTCATGGAAAGAAGTGTTATCCTTGCGAGGAGTGTGTTCTTGGAAAAGCCAAGAAATTGCCCTATCCCAAAGGTAAGCACACTTCCTCAAAACCTTTAGATTATGCCCATACTGATTTGTGGGGACCAGCTCAAGAAAAATCTATTGGAGGGGGGAAGTACTACATGACTGTGGTAGACGATTTCTCTAGAAAAATGTGGTTATACATTCTTAAAGAAAAATCAGAGGCTTTTAGTAAGTTTCAGGAATGGTGCTCTGAAGTTGAGAGGGAAAAAAGGTGTGCGTTGGGTTGTTTGAGAACAGATAATGGCATTGAATTTCTGTCAAGAGAGTTTGATGTTTTCTGTAAGACCAAAGGGATAAAGAGACATCGAACGGTTCCACTTAATCCCCAACAAAATGGGGTGGCTGAGAGAGCAAACCGAACGATAGTTGAAAGGGTTAGATGTATGCTATTGGCTGCTGGTATGGAGAAAAGATTTTGGGCCGAAGCAGCAGCCACAGCGGTAAAGCTACTCAATAAATGTCCATCTTCAAGTATAGGTGGAAAGACCCCTGATTTTCTATGGTATGGGAGTCATGCAGATTACTCAAAGTTGAAGATTTTTGGATGTAAAGCTTTTGCACACATTAAGCAAGGAAAACTGGAAGCTCGAGCCTTGAAATGTGTCATGCTAGGCTATCAATCAGGAGTGAAAGGGTATAGATTGTGGTGCATTGAGCCAGGAAATGCAAAGATCATCATTAGCAGAGATGTAATTTTTTGGGAGAATGAACTGCCATTCAAGACCAAGGCTGATGTTTCTGTGAAAGAAAATGTTACTTCTGGAGTTGAGGTGGAGCCTCGGGAACAAGAAGTGGAACATCAGGAAGTTAGTGCTAGTGAATCTACTGGTTTGCAGGAGGCTCAGCATGATGCATCAGAGGATCTTAGTGACTATATGCTTGCAAGAGACAGGGTCAGGAGAGTTGTGAAACCCTACTCAAAGTATTCTGACAGTGAGATGCTATACTTTGCTCTATTTGTAGCTGAAGATGTGGATTATGCAGAGCCTTCTTCATACAAGGAAGCTATGCAGTCTAAGGAAAGTGATAAGTGGATGAGGGCTATGATAGAGGAGATAGAATCTCTATTGAAAAATGGAACTTGGGTTCTGGTTGAAAGAGTTCCAGGAAGAAGAGTTGTCACTTGTAAGTGGATATTCAAGAAGAAAATTGAAGGTGGGGAAGCAGATAAAGTCAGGTTTAAGGCCAGACTAGTGGCTAGAGGTTTCACTCAAGAAAAGGGTGTAGACTTCAATGAGGTTTTCTCACCGGTTGTTAAGCACACATCCATTCGAATATTGCTAGCCATAGTGGCTGAAAGGAATTGAGAACTCGAGCAATTAGATGTAAAAACTGCATTTTTACATGGTGACTTGGAAGAGACAATATACATGTCCCAACCCGAAGGTTTCATCAAAGCTGGACAGGAGAATAAAGTATGTCTGTTAAAAAGAAGTTTGTATGGACTCAAGCAGGCAAGTAGGCAATGGCATAGAAAGTTTGATATGCACATGTTACATAATGGTTTTGTGAGATCCAAATTTGATGAGTGTGTCTATATTAAGAGTGAAGGTGGAGCTCCTGTAGCATACCTTCTACTCTATGTAGACGATATGTTGATTGCTGGGAAGTGCAAGAAAGTTGTACAGAAAGTTAAAGATGATCTTGGGGTGGCTTTTGATATGAAGGATCTGGGGCCAGCAAGAAGAATTCTTGGCATGACAATAATCAGAGATAGAGAGAAAGGAAGTATTTGGCTGTCACAATCAGATTATGTGTCAAGAGTTCTTGATAAGTTCAAGATGAATAATGTAAAGGAAGTAGGAGTACCAATGGGGCAGCACTACAAGTTGTCTGTTCAGCAGAGTCCCAAGAATACTGCAGAGGAACAAGAGATGCAAAGCATTCCCTATGCTAACATAATTGGGAGTGTGATGTATGCTATGATTAGCACACGCCCGGATATTGCTCAAGCTGTGTCTGTAACTAGCAGGTTCATGATGAATCATGGAAGAGAACATTGGTCTGCACTAAAATGGTTGCTAAAGTACTTAAAGGGAGCTGCTGATGTTGGAATTTTGTTTAGAGGCAGCGAAGGATATGAGGGAGATCCATTAAAAGGTTTCTCTGATTCAGATTTTGCAGGAAATGTAGATAATCGCAGATCTCAATCAGGCTATATTTTCACCCTTTATGGATCAGTCATCAGCTGGAGATCTAGCCTTCAGAGTGTTGTGGCATTATCAACGACTGAAGCAGAATTCATGGCACTAACAGCTGCTGTAAAAGAAAGTGCTTGGTTGAAGGGAATTCTGAATGACTTTGGTGTACAGCAAGACACTGTAGCTATTGGATGTGATAATAGCAGTGCTCTATGTTTGGCAAAACACCAGGTTTATCACGAGAGAAGTAAGCACATTGACGTGCGAATGCATTTTATCAGAGAAAAGATAGAAGAGGGGGAAGTAAAGGTGTTTAAGGTTCATACATCAGAGAACCCTGCTGATATGTTGACAAAACCGCTGCAGAAAGGGAAGCTTGAAGTTTGTATGAATCTGATCAATCTTTGCAAACCAAGTTTAGACAGCAAGTGATCAATCAAGGTGGAGATTTGTTAGATGATTGTCATTGTTGAGCAGAAATGAGAGCTGAATCAGCAGCTCAAGTCAAAGAGGAAGAATTAAGAGAAGAATGACTTGTTCTTTAGCTGTGACAAGCAGTAGCCATTGGATTAGTTTTGATGCTAAGATTAGATCTGAGCCGTCAGATCAGACTCAGTTTTTCCTATTCTTTTAGTCGATTGCTCTTATTCTTTTTCCCCAATTTTTTTTAATCACTCTCACTGATATTGGAATAACAAGATTCACTTTCTCTCACAAAAATCTAGTTCTCTCTCGTTCTTGATTGTAGATTCAAGCTCAGAAGCTAACAGTCCAAATACTTTTAGTAGAATTATCTAAATGTACAATTCTCTAGATATAGATATTAATTGATAAAATATCATATTTTTATAGAGAAAAATCTAAATATATAAAATAAAAGAATTGAGTATGAAAATCTAGAATATGTGAGTAGTAAGTATATACATGGGTGTGTGGTACCCCCTCTGTTCCTTGTTAATGGAGGCATATCTTATCAGCACGGAGTTTAAGAATGGTGTGTTAAATTAATGCTGAAAAAAATAGGAGAGATAAAGAGAGAATAAAGTAAAAAGGAGAATTACTTTTTGCCAAAAATAGAAATACTCAATTAACTTGAATCTTTCCAAAATAGAAGTTGAGAAGTTGAAAACTAAAGTGTTTCTTAATTTGCCAAAATCACCGAATCTCCTAAGTCATTTTCTATTCATTCGACCCCATTATACTCTTAAATATTTCCTAAAAACTATATTAATCTTTCCACATATCTATTATATTCCGACATGGACTTATAAGTGCATCGGCTACTCTGTTCCCTTCCTTATGGATGTGTTACACAAAGCCTCCAAATGTGTTGCAAATGGCCCAAGACTCGCTTCCACGCCACCTTATACTTCTCAGCCACGTTCGCAGATCGAGAATACAATAGCTCGATGACTCGTGTGCAGTTAGATACCGGCCGTAGTTCGTTCCATCCTTTATCACTCGACATAATGACTGCATTAATGCATGCAATGAGTTCTGCCTCGAATGCAATCCCCTCTCCCAGTTTAATGGAGAAGCAAACATCACGTTCCCTTTGCGACCGAACCAAGCGATAGTGGGTTAGACGGAAGCATTAAGGGCACTGACAAGTTAGAGTAAGATGGGGATGGAAGGTTTAATATGAAAAATATGAACATAAAATATACTCCCTCCGTCCCATTGAAGATGACCCACTTTCCTTTTTGGTTTGTCCCAACCAAGATGACCAATTACTTAAAATGGAAACATTTTTATCTCTACTTTATTCCCTCTCTCTTACTTTACTCTCTCCTCTTAACACACAAAATATAACTGCATAAAATCCGGTGCCGCCCTAGGAAGGGGTCATCTTCTTTGGGACGGAGGGAGTATTTGATATATAAATTGGAAGAAAAAAAAAGATAATTCTTTTGCGAGGCTACTCCTCTCACGAGGCCCTACCCGGGGCGAATCCACTTGAGGACAAAGGGTACCAAAAACAAATAGTGCATGTCATTTAACATTTATCGTGGGTTCGAATCTCGGCCAGTGCATGATTTTGTATCATTTAACATTTACCTTCTTATTTTCAGTTTTTTAAAGCATTTATGGATTCTAAATCATTTGTCATTTATAAATCAGTTATCTCTCCACTAATTATTATACATTTATGGAGTACATCTATTTGTTTAGCTCATCAGCGTCTAATATATTTCATTCTTATATATTATATTTTTATTTTTTTTCTAGTACAATTCATTTTTTTTTTCATTTCTCATTTTCTTATGAATTAATTTAATTATCGTCTAATACATTTAATTTCTTATCATTTGAGTTAGTAGCATTTAAAATTTTAATCTTATTATTTTTTTTAGAACAATAGAAGTGCTTTCAATTCCTAACACATTTAACTTTATCCAAGAAAAATTATTTTAAATAATGAAAGTGTTCACACTCATTGGATACTCAATTGGAGAAAAGGATGTCAAGTTCGAGGGGATTGCAACTGAGATGCAGACAAGAATCGGCCACGAAAACAACAACATTGGTTTGCCATTTGTACATGTTGATAATCACCCGTGTTATAAATTATAACATAGTTTGTTAATCAGTTTTTGCAAATACTACTATCTCTATCCACCAAAAATAGACTAGTTTTACTATTTCAGAGACCAATTTCTAAATATAGAAAGTTATAAACATTAAAATACTATTCCCTCCGTTCCATAGTAATATGGTCATTTTTTGCCATTTTGGTACGTTCCATAGTAATAGAGTCATTTCCTTTCTTAGTAAAAGTCAACACATTTTTCCACACCTACTTTACTCTCTTTTACTTTATTCTCTTTTCATCTCTCTACTTTTTTCATTTTCCACTTTATTCTCCCTTTACTTAACTCACCTAACACAGTTTTTCTTAATCTTCGTGCCGAAAAGAAACGCCTCCGTTACTATGGAATGGAGGGAGTACTAATAATGTGGATCCCACAATCCACCAACACTACTTCTCACTTATTTTTTCACAATCTCTCTTACTTTACCAATTGCACATTAAACTTGTATCATACGCAACTATGTTTATTTTTGGACGACGGAACTAGTAATATTGATTTCTGCTCTTAGATACGTTCTCTCTTTTGCAATAAGATGGATGTTTTGGCAAATAATATTGCATGTTTTTCTTGGAAAGTCATTGTATTCATAATTTGGCATGAGGAGAATATGAAAATTACTTAAAATTTGGCATGTAAAATTTTGTAGGCAATGATAAACATAATATATTTAGAGAATCTTAAAATCCTAATAATATCATAATTCATAATCATACCATCCAAGATTCGGTAAAAAGGTATGCTGATCACAACAATGATTTTTAATCAACATTCAGATATCCATTTTTAGCAGTGGGCATGGCATGTTTTCCTGCAAAGGAAATATGTATATTTTTCCCATAAAAATAAATAATTTGCATGTCCATGGTTAGAATTAATTGATAATTAATCATATCCAGCCTCTGCCCCATGCCAATATTGGAAACCAAAAATATGAGGCATCCATCCTGTCAAACTAGCTACTTTTAGCAAATTCAGAAGATTATTAAAAATCCTAGGTACCTTCTTCATCACCATATCCTACAATCAGCAGAAGAAGTTTGAGGAACTCCTCCTTTCCACTCCCCACTACCATAACTTACACTTGAAAGGGCATTGCTGCACGAGACAGTCCTCCTCGATGGCGAATCCACTGGGTACATCGACTGGAAGATGGATGAGAACGCCAAGTCCCCGTGGTCTACCGAGTCCCTTGTGCTCTCCGTTGTGAACGATGAGTCGTCGGAGCTCGTGAACACGGACCAGTCGCTCGACGTAGCATCCGAGAACTCCATGTAGTTACTCAGACTCGACGCCCTGCTTCTGATTTCTCTTATCAGCACCCCATTTGCCTCCCTTCCAACGAGGTTGTTTGGTTGGCCCTTCGACAGGCCATTGCAAGCCGCCTGATGCTGGCTGGACTTGCCACTTCTAGCAGGGCGCGGATTCGATCTGCAGAAAAATGTGGTATCGTATCTGTTTCTTTATCACAATCTCAGAAATCATCGTTCTTTTCAATGCTTACCTCATGTAGAACAGAATATATGCTCCTTCAGACATGACATGACTCAGTTCGACTGGTTGAACCTACGTATAGAGAGACAACAATTGTGACAAAGGGTGGTGAAGACGAACAGATGTTGAGTGAATGAGGGTTGATTTCTACCTCAGTGTCGTCAACCCTGAACCAGTTACCCTGCAGATCTTTCACGTACGAGATGTAGTGACCAGAGAACGATGCGTTGGATGTGTCCAGGTGGACAACGACAGCATAGAGCATGTAGAGTGGGGGAATGTCATCCGTGCCGGTCATGAATGGAATCATATCCAGCATTTCAGGAAAAGTTATGCACTTATTTATCTTGCCATAGTTCCCTTCCTATATTTTTTGAAAAAATCAAGTTTAGAACAACATACAACGAATAAATTTAGTGCATGCACACCAGCACAATGGTCATAAACAATACCTGAAATCTCTTCAATACTATAGTGAGGATATTTGGAGCCTCTTTTATGTGTAGTTGCTTCTGAGCGTGAACGTACGTAGCACACCTTTTATTCAATTATAGGAACAATAACACGTAAGATGCATCATTATAAAATTTGTATATTCAAAAAATGTGATGATGAAATAAGTATACCTTGCACATCTATACATATTGTCCCCATCAAGATCTTCTGAGCTGGTATACTGCGTTAGTGCATCCTCCAACGACTTGACCCAACCAAATATCTCCAGCGTAAGATCCATCATATTCTCGTACCTCTCAGATTCATGTTGACATCTCAAACATTTTACCTATTTTGTAAGGGATGCTAAGTTATCGAACGGGAAAGGGGCATCTAGAGAAATAAATTTCTGGTAGTATGTAAGCGAGACCAAGCACCTTTGATCTGAGACTTCCACCAAATGTATGTTGTATGAAAGTTGTATCCTGCAGCCTGGGATCAACAGCCTTTTCCCCACCAAAACCCTCGAGACATATTGTTTGCATCGAGGCCACGAGAAACCTGAGTATGCACAGCATTGACAAGTTGGCTTTAAAGGAAATGCACAAGTTTTTCTTTCACAGCGAAAGTTGTTTAACTGAAATACCTATAGCAGTTAGGATATACGAGAATTTTAGTTAAATGATAAAAGACCTTAAAAATTCATGAGCGTCTTCCTGACTTCCATCACCAATCTGGGCATTAAGACTTCTAATATACATAAGAATATTTACGGGCGATAGAGGACCCCCATTTTGTCTCAGCATCATTACGAGCCGCTCAAGCTCACAGGTGAGACACCAATCTTTGGCACATCCTGACATGCGGAAAGGACATCAACAGATTATTACGAAAGAGTCTCATTTAGCAACTTCATGATACAGAAAATACATACCTGCTCTGGAATGTGTTTGATGAAGAAGGTAAATGATAAGTGGCTTTGTGAATGTTAGACACTGCAATACAGCATTCGCATAACAGCTGCAGAAGAATAAAGATGACCATCAGTTTGTAGCACTCGCTTTCACATATTAGTATTTTCCAAGTGTTCATTTTGTAGGAGAGCGCAAAACATATATTTTACCTATTCCCACAATTTAGAAGCCCTCTAGGACTCACGTTGAACGTTTCATACTGAAAGCACTTCACAAATTCTTCATAGGGGAAAATCATCTGGAAATTAAGAGAATCCCGACATGAAAAAATTGATTGTCAACGTCTATATATGATACATCTTTCATTAATAAAGGCAGCTGGGATCAAACAGAATCGATCCCATATCGAACCTTAGTGAACAGTTGCCTTATAATTCTAGCAAAAAACTTTTATGTGAACTCACGTTAACTTTTCTTTTCTTAATTGTGCTATCTTCTAATTGTTGATGATTGTCAACTTTTGCTGACTTCTTCATACCCTTTGTCCTCGTCAAGTCCATGTTTGCTACTCGGTTACTTTCCTGCAAGGGGAAGTTGTCCTTTGTAGTGGTAGCTCCTGCGTCAAAAACACCATGGTAAAGGGAAGAGCAAATGGTGCCTGTGACGAGAATAGTATATCAACCTACCTGACTCCCTTGCAGTTTGAGTTTTTGGTTCTGCATCTGAAGACAGTTGTTCTTTCGATACAGTCATTCTTGATTTTTGATATTTAAGCTGCTCGATTCCGTTAGAATGTGAAACTACTTTAGATTTGCAACTCCTTTTCATTGTAGTCCTTTCAGAAGAGCAATTCAAGCCTTTGGTCTCATCAGTGCAGGGGATCTTTCTCTGAGATGGGTATTTATCTTGTCTCAAGGTCATTTGAGCTTGAGTCTCATGAGTCTTTGTGCCACTAATTGCCACGGTTGACGAGTTCACTATCCCACCATCTAATGCATTTCCACATTCTATTTCTACCCTATCAGCTCCATCCTTGGGTGCACGAGGACTGTTAGCATGACATTCTGAGAGGGAAAAGTTACCTTCTCTCAGCTGCAACAAACAGTAATCGAACTTTTCAGATAATAAGTGTTCCAACATATTGCATCTGATTTCCAGTCTATATGTACACAAAGATATACACACACACAAGTATCAGAAAAGACGGAGTAAAGCTTCTTACATAAGGATCTTCTGATGGCTGAGAAAAAATAGGGAGAGTGAAACTACTGCCACAGACTTCACCGCCGCCTACTGTTTTCGAGGAGTCTATCTGGCCAGTAAGAAATGCGCCAATTACTTCAGATCGTTGATTAATGATAGATTTCTCAGATACACTTAGTCCCATGCCTGACGTAGTTGGAGGAGCCAGTGCAGTTAGAGGATGCAACACAAAGTCCTTTGAAGAGGCACCATTAATGCTAGGAAGCGGGACTTTGTATTGGGAGGCACATTGTTCGGTAGTTTCACCACACAACACCCTCGCACGAGATACTTCCTCCGCACCACACTTAAGGGATGATCTAAGACAGTCTTTTCCCAATTGCTGGCACTCAAGCTTGTGAACATTCCTCCAATGATCGATCTGACACCTTCCGGAACTGCAGAGACATTTGAGTTAGTAACGGCATAGTGATAATCCAGCTGACTATTGATGTAAAATAGAAAAGTGTCCCTGAGTCTCCCGGAAGCTTTTGAATTTTTTTGATGAATAAGTTAATATTATAAGCAAAATTGTTGAAAACTTCTAGTAGTATTCATGAATTCATGTTGCAGTCAAGAAATTGCATACCAATACCAAACAGACTTGCATTGTGAGCAACGGGTCCCAGCTGGGCCGAAGCATCTTGCACATTGATGAATCACACTGTTTGGCATATGTACTGCAGGCATAATACTACCAACAGCCATATGGTCGACTTGCAGAGCTTCCTCAGCTGCTCCACTAGCAATCAAACTTATCATCTCCTTTCTTCTGGATGTCTCACTACATTTTCCTAGTATGAAATAGGTAAGCAGGGGAAGGAGAACAAAGACGAGAAACAAAGCCGGTATATCAGTTTCCCTTGGCTCAAGCATGTCCTATCAATCATACTCATGTCCAGTGTAACTGCAACAAATGGTGTTCTTCAAACAACGAAATTCCTTAGCTACAACTCAGTCCCTTTAAAGATCAGGTTGATTACCCACGATATGTAGCACGAATAACCATCTGTTAAGCTTCAATGTAGGAACTCCTTCAAAAAAAAAGGTTAACTCATGAATGAATAACGAAACAGGAAAAAAATCCAAAACATAAGCTAAACAAACTGCATCTTAGATTTGCAATTTTGAAAGCAAGATTCTTTATTTTCATTATGTAGACGACCAATCAACATGGTCAAAAAATTCACTCCATCATAATACATAAAAGATGTAAAATGAATAAAATTACACGTAAGCAAAAATGTTGCATAATAGCACTAAAAACCAAGTGTTTAGATAAAAAGTTTTCTCAGAGGATTCATCGTAATCATTCAGAAACATGGAAAGGTAGCACATTCCTAAGTAATGATGTGTCACGAAGCCATTCCGTTGCAAGACAAAGCAGCAGTTTATATGTACTTATTGCATACAATACATTGTTTCCCCATCATGGTATTAAAAAGCTCGAGCCGCAAAGATAAGGTTACGTCCCAAAAGGAACCATCATTATCCAATAAATTTACGATTCAGAAACTAGTGTTGCCACCATGTATAGAGAAAAACAAGACATGCATCATCATTTATGGACCTCTGTGGATCTTGAAAGACAGAATGCATCAAATAAATCCTTCTAGAGGTACGACAAGGGGTGCGACGAGATTCCCCAGATTATCGAAGCAGATAAAGAAAAATCACACAAAAATGATTAATATGACAACTAGATATCTGCCTCCAAAGCATGCCTTACACGTGTCTCTCCAGATGCACACGTAGATAAAGTTACTATTTTAGTTCATTCGTAGGAACACATAATGGGTAGAAGTAACTCATTTCCACTGCATTTGTTGATACTTTTGTTTTGGCTTTTGGAGTATTTCATACCATATTCATCTAATACTCATTTTGTTATAAATAGAAAGATCAGTGTACAGAAAACATGAAGAGTTCATGAAGATTTTTAGCATTTTTGCCTAGGCTTCAAAAGTAAGTGAGGACGGAAGACGTATCTCCATATGGCTAGAACGAACAAACAACAGTGTAGCCTTTTCTAATTTCTACAACAGTAACTTGTTCGAAAAATGTTATTAAGAAAAGCGTGTGATAAGATATTACTTCAGGCTCATTTTGGTAAGTGGATCGATCATCTAATGCATCTTCCTTAGCTGCACACATTTTATTTTACCAGAGCCAATACTTCATTAATGACTTAAGAAAGTTTGTACTTCTATTAAAATAAATTCTATATTCCAATGACAAAATGTCGATGATTCAAACATAAGAGGTTGGTCAAGAAATAAGTTCAGGGTCACATTTGACTGTAGAAAAGCAAATAACAGCTAGAGTTTGCAAAACAAAAAAAGAAGCAATTATAATCTGCCATAGAAATCTAAATGAGAAGACAAGAGTTTCAGGTGAACAAAAAATAAAAACAAAAAAACGAAGTTGCATAACAAAACAATTATTCCAGTGTGAACAACCATGTAAGAGGAAATAAACAAACAATAGAAACTCATCAACTTCAAAATGCTAAACTGAATTACCACATTAAACCTTAAACAGAGAATTCAGAGATATTCTCTTTCATGGGAAGCTCCTAGCAACGAATTAAACCCAAGAAATGTATTTCCTCTTAAAGGTTCAATTTTTTTCCCACATAACGCCATTAAAGTTTCAATCTTGGGGCAGATTTCATGAAAACAAAGAAAACCCACATTACAATAGAATTCAATTTAAAGATTTAGTCACATAAAATGTAAATGCAGGCACATAAATGTAAGAATGAATACAGAAAAGAAAGTTAACCTAGCTTTGGAAAAATGAGAGGTGAAGAAACGATACCATTTCTTCGGTTCTCAATTTGTAGGAAAAGAATAAAATATCAGAGTTAAATGAGTCTTTCTTTCATAGCAGCAAACCAGTTTCTCACTTGAGCCTTGTTCAGTTGTTCTTTCTTTGTTAAATTTTTAAGGCAGGGAAATGATTCCATGTGCATCCTCACAGTGCACCCGAGCCCTTTCATGGGCTCGAAAGTTGCGAAGGTGGGTCCAGCTTCGGTACTCACGAAATCGCATAAATACCTTTTTACAATTGCAGAAAAATAACATTAATTCCTCAATAGTCAATACTCTACTTTTGTTTAATTATAATACTCCTCCGTCCCCCAAATTTTGTCACCATTTGATCCGATACGAGTTTTAAAAAA
Source organism: Salvia hispanica (assembly GCF_023119035.1). Classification (NCBI taxonomy): domain Eukaryota; kingdom Viridiplantae; phylum Streptophyta; class Magnoliopsida; order Lamiales; family Lamiaceae; genus Salvia; species Salvia hispanica. The sequence continues at coordinate 55,386,323 of NC_062967.1, forward strand.
GAGTGAACTATAAAAATGGTGTCTGGACTATGGGTTTATCTCGCCCATAGTCCCTAGACTTTAAAAATATCGTCAGTAGTTCCTGGACTAAGGATTTATCTCGAAATTGGTCCTTTTGGCTTTTTTCCCTTTGATATTATTTTGGGGGGTTTCGGCAACTTAGTCTTTTTACACTTTTAACATTTTAAATCTGATATTATTTTAGTTATGTACTAACTTTGATATTATTTCAAATTTATCATCCTTCACTTTGTTTCTTTATTTCAATATTAGATTTAATTTTACAAAATTTTAAATTTTAATTTTTAAATATCAATAAATTTTTTTAATTATAAAAATTATTAAATAGCAAAAATTAATAGTTATAATCAATATTTGATAGTGTATAGTACTATGTAATCAATAAGGTATGACAACGCCTTAGTTTTAATCAATTTAATACTCCATCTGTCTCACGTTACTTGAGTCATTTCTTTTTTGCACTCGTTTTGGAAAAATAATAATAAATAGTTAAAATGGAGAGAAAAAAAGTAAGAGAGAGAATAATGTAGAGAAGAGTATTAACTATATTAATTTTTTTTTACTTTATTTTCTCTTCACTTTAATTATTTATTATTATTTTTTCAAAATGAGTGCAAAAAAAAAGTGACTCAAGTAACGTGGGACGGAGGGAGTAGCTTTAATCATAAATAGATTATATAACACAATTTATTCTGAAATAAATATGCATCTAATGTAAGACTAATATAATTTTCGTTTATTAATTTGAAAACAATCAAAATTTACTAGAAAATTTCAACAAAAATACTCCTATATAAAATTTTAAGTAGGATCAAAATTTTAGTCAACTCATATTTAATCACAAGCAATTATAACAACCGAACGAGGCTAAATAGAATAACTGTTACTTTTCCATCATGATTAATATTATTTTTCTGTACTTCTTCAATTCAATTGAATATTATATTAAATAACAAAAATTAATAGTTTTAATCAATATTTATAGTGTCCATAAATTAATAGTTTTCATTAAAAAAATTTATTGATATTTAAAAATCTAAATATTAAATTTAATTTTATAAAATTAAATCTAATATTGAAATAAAAAAAAAACAAATTCAGTGAAGGATAACAAAATGGAAGAAGAATGATAAATTTGAAATAATATCAAAGTTAGTACATAACTAAAATAATATCAGATTTAAAATGTTAAAAGTGTAAAAAGACCAAATTGCCCAAACCTCCCAAAATAATATCAAAGGGTATTTTCGTACCAAAAAAAGCCAAAAGGACCAATTTCGAGATAAACCCTTAGTCCAGGGATTACTGACGATATTTTTAAAGTCCAGGGACTACGGGCGAGATAAACCCATAGTCCAGGGACCATTTTTGTAGTTCACTCTTTAAAAAATATAATAGAAAGTGGGTTGAAAAAGTTAGTGGCATGTGGATCCTACTTTTATATATTAGTTTTAAAATAAAATATGAGTGAGAATGGGTTAGTGGAATGTAGCTACTAAAAATGGTAAAATTGAAAGGTGACAAATTTTTAGGGACAAACGTAAAAAGAAATACTCCCTCCGTCCCAAGGAAGATGACCCCTTTCTTGGATGGCACGGGATTTTATGCAGTTATATTTTGTGTGGTAAGAGGAGAGAGTAAAGTAAGAGAGAGAATAAAGTAGAGATAAAAATGTTTCCATTTTAAGTAATGGGTCATCTTGATTGGGACAAACTAAAAAGGAAAGTGGGTCATCTTCAATGGGACGGAGGGAGTAGATGACAAATTTTCAGGGAACGGATGGAGTATTACATTTATAATCATATGTTATTTTAAGTAATATTACCCATCACTTTTTCTCATTTTCGTATACATTCTCCTTTTTTTTTCTCATTTATTCTACCATATTGTTAATGAAGACAGTAGTAAATTTACTTACCAACTAGATATGGAAAGATAAATATCTTTGGACTTGTTTACTCAAATTTATCCATAGACTTTAAATCCAGCCTTTATATCAATTAGGACTTCATTTTTCAGTTATCAGATAACAATAGTTTCAATTTCATGATTAAAATCTCAGATCATTATGCATGCAAAATGAATTTAAAAAATTTTATGCCTAAAATTCATAAATTATACTACTACTTCCGTCTACTAAAAATAGACATAGTTGTGTTAGACGTGAGTTTTAATGTGCAATTGGTAAAGTAAGAGAGAGTGGAAAAAATAAGATAGAAATATTGTTAGTGGATTGTGGGATCCATATTATTAATATAATAAATGTTTAAAACTTTCCATATTTGAAAATTGATCTAATTTTGGTGGACGGCCAAAATAGTAACTTATTTATTTTTTGTGCAAAATTATTATTCTATGGTAGGAGTGGGTAGGTACGGTATACCTTACCGAAATCACGATACTGTATACTTTACCGTAAATTTGGTAGTCGAAAAAAATCATACTTTTACCTTACCAAAATTTTTGATATACCGAACTTCGGTATACCTTATTCTCAGTATGGCGAAATTCCATACCAATACTGTACCTCATTTTCGGTATACCGCAGCGAAGTCCGGTATACCGAAAATTCGGTATTTTCGGCATTTTTTTGGTACGATAAGACCGGTATTTCGGATTCCGGTATATTTCCCCAACCCTACTATTGGGACCTTAGGTAAAAACATTGATGTTTGATGTAGGAATTTTGATTAAGTTCATTATGATTTGTTTAAGTCGTATTGATATTTTAATATATGTTACTCCATTTATTCCTCATTAATTGTCCACTTTGTTTCAGCACGGGTTTTAAGAAAGGTAAAGGAAAGCTAGAATTTAGCCTTTGAATCAAAGCCCCCTTTTCGTTCAACTGCTTAACGCAGTCTTGCAGCATCAGTTTCAGTTCTTCTTCCCTCTTATTCGTGCTGGAAACATTTGGATCGAAAAATTGAAGTTTCAACATCAAACGTGTACTTTATTAAACACTTCGGCTACAAACTAATACGTGAAAATACTCATTTGTTATGCCACGCACGTATGCGTATTTGTTTAAATGTTACTATAACCTTAGTCTATCAAGAAACAAAATTTATAAATATGTATGTATGTAAAGTACGTACATGAATAGTACTCCATATAATCCAATTTACACATGCACACTTTACAAACATTCACACTTAACAACACATGCATACACATTTATATTAATTATTTAATATATATAAAAGAAATTTATAATTATATAGAATATATATTTATCTATAAAAAAAATTATAATAAATCGAAACTATCTATTTATTCAACTGTAATGATTGATTGTAACACTAAATATATCCTCTGTGACACACATTTAATATGTCTATAATAAAAATGACAATATAATATATAATGCATATTTTTCGGTTACGGATGTCACAGTTATTGTCCATAAATAGAATTTTAGTAAATAAAGTTATTATTATTAATGGTTAATAGTCTCATTTAATGTTCAAATAATTTTGCACTCCTATCCGTTCTATTCAATTATAGTTACTTTTTCAATTCTTTTATTTGATTTTTATGTTTCTGTTTTTATAATCATTCATTATTTAGTTTATTAATAATTTATAATATTACATATTCTTATTTTTATTTGTTTTACAATTTTTTTTATATATTGTAGTAGTAAATTATTTATATATTCTCATTTTATTTTACTATTTTATTTTTATTTTGATTTATCGGATGGATCTTATTGGTGACTTACCTAGGAATATTTCAACTTAGGGGATTGAAGTTACGATAATTTTTAAATATAATCAAAATTTAATTATATAATGAATTCATATTTTCTAAAAAATATAGATATTTCATCATTAATATTAATGAAAATAACGAAAATTTAGTATATTTTTTGCACTCTAAAATTATTACCATTTGTAATTAAGTAAAAATAGATCGTTTTGTATGTAAGTACTAAAGTTAAGCAAATATGATCACATATCGTTTAGAATATATATTTTTAAAATAACTATAAATAAATTACTATTATAAATCAATTTTACAGATATAAAAATAAGTTTATTATTATAATTATTAATTCTTAATGGGAGAATGAATAATAAATTATATTTTAATTCATTTATTTAAATAAATTCATTGTACCCATATTTAGTGCATATTTAGTGGAGTGTATAACTCAAGCAGGGATGTTAATCAGGCTAACTCGTTCGGGTTCGGGCTAACCCACTCGGGTTGCCGAGCTATTTGGATGCGGGCTATTCGGAAATTTTTCGGGTCATAAATTTTCAACCCTAACCGTACCCCCCCAAATTTCGAGCTAACCCATTAGGCTATTCGGGCCTAAAAACTTTGAAAAATAATTTCTTGTAATCAAATTTTCCTCATTAAAATGATTTTAAATTTTTTATTTTTTTTTCTTCTTAGTGATATAATCATATAAAATCTTCAAATTTTTCATAGTTTTTCTCAATAATAGTTGGAAAGAAGTCTTTCATCTCAATCAACTATAGTCTAAACAAAGTTAAATCAAAGTTAAATCAATTAATTTCAATTAAAGCTTGTGTAAGTCTCATTATTTTGGCATTGTTCATAATTAATTTTTTAAAAATTAAAAATCATATCTTACGTGAATCACTATTAAAATGATAAATATATTGAGATTTTGATGGGTTAATTTTTAATTTTGTATTGATTAGCATTGGTGATAGTAAGACAATAGTGACACATGATAAGACAGTGGAATAATGAGTTGAGGTGGAACTTGAAAGTTGATAGTATGAGATTGAGTGGATATGTGTAGAATATAGATTGAAAAAGACGTTATTGTGCCACGTGAAATTCAAAAATACAAAAAATTCCTAAAACTCAATATTTTTTAATTAAAAGTTGCAACCCGTCGGGTCAACCCGCAACCTGTTCGGGCCAACCCGTTTGACCCATCAGCCCATTCGGGCCAACCTGTTTAGCCCATTCTGTATTCGGGTTATAAAATTATAGCCCTAACCGACTCATTTTACCGGGCTATTCGGGCCGGCCCACGAGTTTCGGGTTGAATTGACATCTCTAAAATCAAGTAACTAAAACGTCTATTTTAATAAATTTATTAAATAGACACTAAATTTATTCGACTTAGAAAATTTAATTAATTAATGTTATTTTTTTGTAATAATTTGTTTAAATCTTATTGATATTTTAATTTTTGTTATTTATTTTCTGAATTGTAAATTTAAAAAAATATGAAAAATGGTGAAATAAAGTACTAACTAAAAATGAGATTATCTTATTGCAAGTATTGTGTTTGAATTAAAAGTACTGATATTATAGTTGAAAATGAGACTGATTTTCAGGATATTACTGTGGATATCCTATTTGGGCACTAAGATATAAGGGAATAATTGGTGTTGAACAGTATACAAGTCAAACATTGTCTTATATCGAGAACATGCCCAGGTGTGGGTCCAAACATATGTTTTCTACTTTTTATTATTGTTGAAATAATTGCTTGATCACGTTTTTTATTTCCTAATATAAATTCACCATACATATTGCAGTATTGATGCGGTTATGGATCCTAGTATAACATGTGGTCTATCTCATAATTTTATTACTATTTCAAAAAAAATAATTCATGTCACATTTTTGGGACCATCATTGGGTAATGAACCTTAGATGAGCAATAATAATTATTAATGATGGGATCTAAAAGATATTGAAATAAGTAGAAGAAATAGCATTAGTGTCTGATGAATGAATGACAGAAACATGCAATAATAGGGAGCATATTATGAATAAGGAGCATTATTAATAACCAAAGTAAAAGACATGGACATGTCCTAATAAATTTATTTTTGGTCTTCAATTAATTTTATTCGTTATCATATTCTATTGGTAGCAAATGAGTTATAACTTATTTTGATAGTTGAGTTATGAAAACTAGTCTTCTCCAACAAACTCATTCTTGTACAAGTAGCCATACTAAGTAAGTGCATAAATAGAATATTTTTATATAACATTAATTTATATTGTGAGGATGTAAAATTTAATTAGTTGAACATTAGTGGATCTACGAAAGGCCAGGTACCAATTTTCTTCGTTCGTACCTAGCTAGGTAGCCAAGTGATGTACTTCCCTTATTCAAATAATTTCCACTTTAGGAAAATTATTTTATTTTAAGTTATTAATTCTAGTACTAAATAAAAATGTTTAGCTCATGACCAAATCTTGCCGTTTTGATGGGACCATTTTGACCTTGGAGAAATCTTATATTCAAAATTATTGCCATTATATTCTCCTCAACAAATATATACTTCAATAAGAATCTATTAAGATTTTTTTTGGGTATTAGAATACGTAATCTACTCCTTTTACTAGACAATTTTAGTTCTTAGTCATCATCATTTTGCTTTATCCAATTATTCTACTCGTGCCCATCCTTTTCTTTCTCAAATACTTCCACAATTATAATGAGTGAACTGAAAAGCAACCCGTATAATATATAAAGAAGCCAATTTACTCTTTTAGTTTATTTGGAATTCAAATTTAGAACATTATATCATAATTTATCATCGAATTATGTATTTAATGAGTGAACTGAAAGCAACCCACCAAGAGCATCTCCAACAATATTGCAAAACCTAAACTGCAGTAGGAAAATCTCTCCAACAGTACTGCAAAACCAATCCCATTATTGATTTTTGAAGAAAAAATACCTATATATAGGTTTGCACTAAAAGTATACCAAAACACTTTTCATAGTTTGAGTTATTGCATTCAAGTCCAAATCAATTCATATTTATCAAAATAGAAGAAGTAAAGGATAGAAGAAGAGAAGGAAGAGAAATTAAAATACAGAGAAAAAAAAACTTACAGAGCATAAAGCGGCGTGGAGAAGATAATACTGTGAATTAACCTAATCTAATCTTATTAATATTTGATTTAGTTATTAAATAGTGGGCTGGCCCATATTAATATTATATTATTCAATATATTGGAAAAAAGTATTTTATTATTTATAATCTAACGGTACATATAACAAAAATAGTTAACATTAGTAATTAAAACAATGCATAATATAGAAATTCTAAAATAGAGAAACATAAGCAGTAAGCCAAATACATAAAATAAAAATAGAAGACTGATAATTAAAATTGCAACAACTAATAAAACCATAATCTAATAATAATCCGGTAAATTAGAATCAGATCCTCCAATATTGTTGAGCAAAGAAGAGTAGGTTCCAGCCACATAGTCATTTGGTTGATCTTGAACTTCAAAATGCACTAGTTGACCATTTGTTGGAACAATATGCAAATTTCGAACATTGAGTTTTAGTTATTTTATCGTAGTATGTTTTATGTACTTGTGGTATTTTTAAATGAATTTTAATTTGAGTTTTAGTTATTTTATGAGTACGTTGTAACTTTTTTATAGTATTTTTATTGTATTTAAAATTTATAAATTTTGTAATTTATTATTTAATGAATACTAGATTTCATATTTAGTTGTATTAATTAATAAATCTTATATTATATTATTTAATTAATTTAAGATATTAACAAAGTGTCATGGGGTTAGTGTGTAATTTAGATAAAACATACAGGTATGATTGAAAAGTATAAAAAGTTGGTCGGAACAAAATCAATATTTAATGTGAGATTTTCACTAAAATAGATTTGAGTTTAGTAAAATGGTTGGAGATGGTCTAATACTACATTTTGCAGTTTACGAATAATAGCGCTTAATTCAAGATCAAGGGTTTCATCATCAACTTTTAGTGTACAACAGTTTTAAGTTATTAGAGGTGTCCCATTCTTTTGTGGTGTCTTAAATAAAAAGAAAAGAAGATTGTCTGTTTTTTTTTTAATAAAAAACACTCATTTTGGGCGGTGGATTTAGGCATACTCTTAATCCGTAAATAGATTCAAAATATATCATCCTTAAACATGATTCAAATCCAAAGTGACATCAATCCAAAACCATACAAAGAACTAATAAACTGGAAGGAGCCCTACAAGTTGGGTACTCCATTCCTTCAATAAAAGATTGTCTCTCTCTATTTTTTCAAATTATCCTACTAAAGCCGTCATACTTTCATTTCTAGAAAATATTCTCTCACATTAACAAAAAGTTATATAGTTTTGATATTGTGTTTATAATCAAATCCCATGTTAACGATCATTTATATGATAACCGTGGATTTGAATATGCTAAGAATAATAGTGAAACGGACTAAAAAGAATAAAGAAATAGATGTTGAAACACTTGACTCGAGTGGTATTTGTCTTGTAAGGGTACTCGGTCCAAGTGCAAATGCAAGGCTAATGCACTGTTCCCTCTCCAAGAAATCACAGTTATACTATGTAGCCCATGACCCACTGTTGTATCACATTCTATAACATTTTAGAAGTTAAGTCCATGACGCATTATTGTATCACATTCGATAAATTTTAGCATTACTTTCTAATTTATACAAATAAACACGGACCTGTGTTTGGTTTGAGTCATTCTAACTAGGGCCAGGAAAAAAATCGAAATACCGGACTTGTCATATCGAAAAAAATAATAAAAATATTAAATTTTTGGTATACCGTGATTTTCGGTACGGTGTGATACCTAACCGAAAGATTTCAGGTAAGGTAACAGTATGAATTTTCATATACCGTGACATGCCGAAATTCGGGATATACAGTAAAATATAAATATAATTATATATAAAATATAAAATATAATTATATATAAAAGATACTATTTAATAGTATTTTTTTGTATTATAAAATATAAATAATATTGTTTAAACCAAATATTCTTGCAAGTCATGTATAACGTAAGAAGAGCAAGATATACCGAATTTTGGTACAGTATACCGAAAATGAGGTACAGTATTGGTATGAAAATTTGTCATGCTGAAAATAAGGTATATCGAAGTTCGGTACGCCGAAAATTTTGGTTTTAAAGTTATGATTTTTTGCATACCGAATTTTCGGTAAAACATACGGTATGATGGTTTCGGTAAGGTATACTGAACCTACCCACCCGTAATTCTGACCACAGGGCATATCAAGGGTATTCAATACAATAAAACATACTCCCTCCGACCCACAAGAATATGCATTCTTTATCTTTTAGTTCATCCCACAAAGAATATGCACTTTTTAATTTTAGAAAGTCTTTTCTCTCTAGTGAGGTGGAGCTCATTATCCACTAATAATACTTCACTACAAAAAAGGTGCTCTTTGCTACCAAAGGTGGTGCTCACAAATTACGAAATATTTTCTAGCACATTTGCGAGCATAAATGGAAAAAATGACCATTTTTTGAAATATTGAATGGTATTTCGAGCACTGCTACGTGCTAGAAAAATTGTGAGCAACTGATGCTAACAAATTTACCAACTAGTCAAATTTCCTTCCGTTTGCGAGCGGGAGTAACCTGCACACAATAGCCGATAATGGCCGAGACATATCCAGCCATGCTCGCACATGGGGGCCGACACATATATGGTGGCCGAGCCATGCTTGCCTATGGTGCCGAGCCATGCCCGCACATGGTGGCCGAGAGCCGGGTAGGTGTCGTTACAAGTTTGGTATCAGAGCTCAGGTTTAGCCGTTCCTAGGTACATGGTTTATATGGAAATATGTTCGTCCTACAAGGACTATATGGATCTCGCCCTGTACGGGCTATATGTTGCCCATTAAATGGGCTATATGGAAACATGATGTTTGTCCTATGAGGACTATATGGATTTCGCCCTATACTGGTTATATGTTGCCCACTATGCAGGCGGCCGTGTTGGGCGGGGGGCGACGTGTGCCGATTGGCGCCCGGTGCACCCGTGCCTCTTCGGCAGGCCGTGCTCGGCAGCTTGGTGCTGGCAGTCGGGTCTGGGCGCGGGGGACGGCGATTGGCGCGCACAGTCTTGTTTCTCCTCGGCGCCCCGCTCTTGGAGGTTTGGTGCGGGAAGCTGGGCTAAGGCGCGGGGCGACAGGTGGGCTGAGGCACGGGGCAGCGGGTGCTTGTTGGCGCCCCCATGCCTGGATGGGCTGGTGGTGCTAGGCGGTTGGGTGCATGCGGTCAGGTTGTAGGCGGGGGCGACCGGCGGGAGTCCATAATTTCTTTGTTACAAGTCCTTTTTGACCACTTCAACTGGCATCAGAATTCATTTTAGATGGGAAACAGTAGGGTATGGTCAAAATCCCGGTGAGGAACACTGGAAAACTGTTAATACTATTCTTAAGTACTTTAGACGGACTAAAGAATACTTCTTAGTCTATGGTGGACAGACAGTAAATGTGCGAGCACAAGTAGAGGTGCTAGCAAAATCTTTAGTTCTTTCTTCGTCCTAATCTTTATCCATTCCCAAATTATCGTTCTTCACATTTTCGCTGCATTAATTTGTCTAACTTAATCATTTCTCCTAATTCCCTTGATTCCTCCCAATTCTCATTCAATACCCCTCTTCGCCGCCAGCCTCCAGCCACCGATCAATTCTCTCCGCCGCCAACCACCAGCCAGTCGCTCTCTCTAAAATTCAGGAACAACAGTTTCAGTGAAGATCGCTAGAAAGTAAGATCGCAAAAAATTCAACAGCTATGTCTTCCTCTTCTTTTTTTTGAAATTCTATCTGTTCGATTGCATCAGAATTGAGCAATGTATGCTATATTTTAGCTCATCTACCAATGCATGCTATTGTTTTAATAATCGGACTGATTTGGATAGTTAGGGACAATGGTGTCAATTTTACTGTTTCAATTTCGTGGAGAGCTAAATCAGGTGTTATTGAGTCACTTTTGCTTTGTAATTATATTTCTGCACACCTCTACTATTGTGTTGCTGCTTTGTGTGTTGACCAGCTACACCTTAAAATTCAAGTTGGCAATGAGAGTGATAGACATTAGGCTCTTATTTGATCATATATTGTGAAAGAGGATCTTGACTTCTATGTTCTTTTTTGTTCTTATATATATGACATTTTATGTTTGAAGTCTTGTGTTGTTCATGACAAACATGTCAACAGAGACATAATAACCTCTCTTATACATAAAAAGGTACTCCTACTAACAAACCTCTCTTATGCTTTGAGTTTTTTACTTTGAATTTATTGCAATGTTTAAGATGTATTGATAAATTTTTTTGTTATGTGTTTATAGTTTTGAACTTATTTGCAATCTTGTAGAATTATTTGAGAAGCATAGAAGAACTGACCCCTGGTCTTGCATAAGCTGGAGCTTTGGTCAAGATTCTATTTGCATAGTCTACGACAGAATAATTTAGTTGATAAAGATTGAAGCATTTGATAGGTTGGTGAGAATTTTGGTGTGTATTTGTGCAATCATTTTTATCAGTTTCTCAATGCCTCTTTCCTGCTTTGCGAATCCCAACTGAAACTAAATAATGCTATTACATATTTTGCCTGCGTGGGATATTCTGTCTCGGTTTATCAAATTCATTTCCAATGAGTAGTGTTTTGAGTCGTATCCTCTTTTTCCATGGTCTTTTTCACTAGCTATCATAAGTAATCATATATTCCATCATCACTCAACTGGCTGTAGCATGAGAAATTCAAACTTCATCTACATGTTTGCAGTACTTGATGCCAACCGGTGTATTTCATAGTTAGGAAGGGGAAGTGGGGCAACAAGTGTTGTAACAAGAAGAATAATAAGTAACAGAAATTTTGATATTTTTGTTTAGCTATTTTTACTCTTAGACTAATGTTGTTTATGGTTATCTCCTCGTGGCATCTTGTTTAATCAGCTGCCTTAAACTTGCTCCTCTTGGTTACATTGCTTGTATTGCATATATCAAATGATTTGAGAACAAGTATTTGCCTTTGGAAGTATTCAGCTAGAATAATTAGACTTGTACGATTGTTGGTGTTTGGAATATGTTGAAGTTAAGAAAAGTCAGAACTTAAATGTATTGCCAAAAGAGGGGTACTGATTTTGAGGTTTAACTCTGCCTGATTTTGCTTAAATTGAAGTTAGAAGATGACTCTCTTTCATAGCTACTGTCTGAAGAAGTTGATAGGAATAACTAAACACACTCCAACTGTTAACTTGCATCCCTGATATGATACTTAGTTTTATGAGATTGTGTTTGTTTATATATAGATCAAAGGATATTTTCAATGTGGACTAGAAAAGCATATTTATTTCTCGACCTTGTAATTGTTTGTTCAGTTTGAGTCCCTCTATTTAGAAACTTATTGTGATGCCTGTTTGATCAAATGCATAGATGTTACTTCAGTAAGTTTCTGGCTTATATAGACAGGATGGCTCCCAACATGAATACGCATTCCTAACATAAAGGTGATAGTATGTCTTATGGTGAAGAATGGTGTTCTTGTAGGGTGGGAGAGGTACAAGCAATGCAAGAGCAAGTCACTATCAAGGTGTGCGAGGACTTGGAGAAGCAAAATGAGGCTTCGCCCATCGAGTTGGAGAGGCAAAATGCAGCATCTCGCGCTGAGTTAGTGAGGCAAAATGCGGAGTTGAGCGCATATTTTGAGAAAAAGTGAGAGGTTGTTAGAAAAGATTATGAACCTTGGTGAACAAGTTAACGAAATGAGAAAAAGTGTAAAACAATATTATTACTTTTATGTAATTTTTGAGTTTTTATTATTTTTTATTTTATTGCATTACAATTTTATTTAATGTATTATCCACATAATAATTTGTAAAAATAATAATATTAAAAATTATAATAAAATACTGATTTGCGAGCACAAAAGTGCTAGCAAAAGAGGTGAAACTCCAAGCAAGGCAAAATTTCTAGCACAATGGAGGTACACGCAAAACTTTTAGCACAATGGAGGTACTCGCAAACTTTCTAGCACAATGGAGGTACTCGCAAATTTGCGAGCACAACATAGCAAGGTCCTGACTTCGCCTTCTTGTGCTCGCAAAATCCCACGCAACTTTGCGACGAGCGTTATAGCTAGCACACAAGTGCTCGAAGTGTGCTAGCAAATTGAACTGTTGTGAGCACGTTTGAAAGCTTTTTGCTAGCACGAGAGTGCTAGCAAATGGCCGCATTTATTGTAGTGCTTTAATTATTTTTTTTCTCTTTACATCTTTCTTATTTTACCAATTTTACATTAAAACTCGTGTCAAACCCAAAATGCATATTCTTTGGGGACGAAGGGAGTAATGTTGACTTTTTCAAATACCATGGTATAATTTTTTATTTAAATCCAATGTCCTTGGTCATTCTGAACTACTTCTATCGTTGCTAAATGTGCTTTTTGCAAAGTAGATATTGAGCTTTTCTCACTTCATAACTAACATAAAACCTCCCACTTCATTAGTAAAAATGACTTTGAACCAAAAATTCATGCATCAAACCCACACATGTTGCACAAAGAAATACAGTACATTTGCTATGATAAGAAATAAAAGGATCTCTGTCTGAACCTACCTAAAAAAAATACAATGAAAGAATTGCAGTTGATTGAGGCTAGAATTAGTTTGCATATTCACACTCACTTTCCATATTCATAATACAATCATGCCTACATCTGATGGGATCCAAGTTTAGCAGTATCACAGTAAGTCCCGAGCATCCGAGCGCATCATCTCACAGCTCGAAGAATCAACAATCAATGGGTCCGAAGGCAACAAATCATTCATGGAACAAAAGCGCTGCCAAAATGGGTACCAACACAACAAGAGTTGTCATGACTAGATACACTTTTCGAGATCTATGTTCCGAAACCAAGCTCTCAGCCTCCACGTCGAGAACTGAACTTGTGCTTTTGTCAGCCAAACTGGACAACCCCGCCCCACTCTCATCAAGGGAAGAAGAACTCGTGTTCGCCTTTTCCACCTGGATTTAAGGCACATTATAATCACTAGTAACAAAATGGGAACACCTTAACGAAACAAAAGCATAAACTATTTCCTTTTTAATCCATCACTGTGAGACCCATTCTTTACCAACGATACTTTAGTTACTTTTCATTCTCTCTCTCTCTCTTACTTTACCAATTATGCATTATAACTCGTGCCGAACTAAATGTTCAAACTTTTAAGGTCGGAGGGAGTATAAATTAATGAGGATTAGTTTTGATTTCAACTGCAAAAAAAGAGAACTTGCCTCAAAATTTTCTAATGTAGTCTCTGTGGCCTTATCTGGAGAATTCTCTGCATATTCTACATTACCCGAATCAAGCCCCGAAGACAGTGATTCTCGATCATCATAACTTTTTTCGTCTTGCAGGATAAGAGGTGCGATCTTTGCTTGATTCCGTAGTGTTCCTCTCAACAATTTGTTTTCCTTCATCAAGGAGGCTAACTGCATTAGATTACGCGATTCAGATTCAGTGTTTCGTTTATTCATATTCACTATCAGATACAGAAAGACAAGTTAAGGAGGAACAATAACAAGCAAAGAAACACTAGACCTGTTTGTGTATACGTTCCCTCTCTACTGCTAACTGCATAACCATATCCATGATTACACTACTTTTGATGTTGATGTCTTTAGCAATCGATCTTTTCTGAAGAGCAGCTTTGTCCAAAGATGCCTCCATGAATCCCAATTTAGATCGTCGAAAGTCTAGTTCTTTGTTCAGGTCCGAATTCACTTCAGACAAAATGACACGCTGCTCCTCAGAAATCATAGTCTTACTTTCAGCTTCTGTGACCTTTTGTTTCAGCTCATCGATTAATGTTTCCATATCCCAGATAGCAGTATATAACATGTTCTGCTGTTCTTGGCTTGCTTCTGAGGATGCCCTAGCATGCTGCAGTTGGATATCTAAATCCCTTAACTGCTTCTCGAGTAAGCTAATCTTCTTCGTGTTGCTACCATTGCTACCTTTGAGAAAGTCGACCTCTTCTGTCAACTCCAGATTTGAGTCCGTTAATTGCGAAACTTTTTCCTCTGCACTTTCAGCCCTAGTTTCTGCAGCATACATGGTTTCCTTTACAGACTCGATTTCATCGTCCCTTATTTTGAGTTCCTGCTGAATCCTTTCGCTCGAAAGGTTAGCTTCTGCAAGTCGGGATTCAGTTTGCCTCAGCTTTCCCTCGAGCGTTTGAACTCTTTCTCTAAGAGCTGTCACTTCGGCATTATCAGCTGCATGTCGTGCGTTGCTAGAATTTAGCTTTTGAATCAAAGCCCCCTTTTCGTTCAATTGCTTAACGCAGTCTTGCAGCTTCAGTTTCAGTTCTTCTTCCCTTTTGTTCGTGCTGGAAACATTTGGATCAAAAAATTGAAGTTTCAACATCATTTCTTTTGAAATTCCCATCAGCACTTCAGCTCTGTTATCTGCCTCCAAGAAGCTGCCCCAAGCGGCCTCCGCTGCCTCCTCCATCGCGACAGCAACTTGCTCTCTTAAGCATATCTTCGATTTGAAATCTTCTTCGTTTTGTCTGACCTCCATCAGCTTCTTTTCGAGCTCCACCTCTCTCGCAAGAGAGATTTCCAGCATTCTGAGAACACGTCTCTGTTCAACAATCCGCATTTGAGGTTTCCATTCGGCCGTTGCAAGATGAAGTTCTTCCTTGACACCCAAATCCCAGTCATGCTTATCTGTTAAACAACAATTCATTACTCAAAACCGAAAAAACACATCATAAACAAGTCACATTTGGTGAGACTTACATTCGCTTTTGTTGAAAACGAACGATGTCAACTGCAACTTAGCTAATTGAATCTTGATCCGCAGAACACGATCTTGGAATCGTTTTAGTACATTCTCAGAACCGTGCAATTTTCCTGCCACTTCCGCTGAATGTTCGCTAGAAGACATCTTATTAAGGGCGTCAACGGTGAGATCTTGAAGACCAGCCATTACATGGTCAAGCCCTCTCAGTTCAAAATTCAGTATGGCATAAAGCAGATCAAATGTGAAAGCCTTTTCAACGAATTCAGCAGAGATGTTATCATCCCGGAAATTGACATCACCGATATCAACTTCCGCAGCTAAGAGACGCAGTAGAAGATTCTCCAAGTTTGCTAACTTCTCCGAAGAGTATGCTAAGCTCGTATCCACTTCAGACGACACCATCATGGCATTCTGAAACGCCCCGTCATCCTCAGGCGTGTTCGGGAGGCCTTTGTGCAAGAACTTTTGCACGACTGGATCAGCGATATCAGATGTTAAATCCGCCATGCCATTCGTAACCATTCTATAGCTCATTCGAGGCTGCAACGATTATGCAAGAAATGTTACCAATATTCATGTAATTTAAGCATCTGGTGAAGAAACATACACATTGTACCTCTGTTTTTTCAGTTCATCAAACAGAAATAGGGCTATCAATTACCACATCTAATATTTGACATTTGACTTAAATATAGTACAAAATTAACTTCCAAAATTTAAATTAACCGAACAATTGAAACTACAAAGTCTTCAACTGATAAAACGAAATTAGTATCATTTCACATATAACTAAAACTATGCCATTTGAAAAGCTATCGCCAAAGAAGCAACCTATGTTTGTCATGAATCTTAGCTCCCAAATGCAGAAACATATACCAAAATCTATGTCTCATTTTTCATTTATTTCGAACAGATTTCCAAACCCTAGGTATTGAAAATTGCGATAACCAAAATAATTAAATAAATAGCAGTAATAACCAACCCCAAAAACACACACACAGAGAGAGAGAGAGCACAAACATACTAAAACTAGTATAATTTCAACAAAATATGCAGAGCATCATAATTCATAAACACCAAAATCCCTTACAATTACTAAAATTAGAAAAAAAAAATAAAAATCGAAGAGAAGTTAATTCAGTTGTAAAACTTAGCAAATACAAGCTCAAAGTCAACACCTCTCATCAGAAGAGAAGAGAAGAGTAGAGAAGAAATCTTCAGTTTCCGTCCATTTGTTTTTTTAATTATTTCAAGTGAATTACTGAATTTGTGCCTAAAATAAAGAAAATTAAAGTAGATGATGATACCTTTGCCGAAATCAATGAGTGAGTGGGTCTCCTAGAATTCCTCCTTTCGCATTTAATTTAATGATTGTCGAAATTTATCGACAACCGTTGGTAATTGGTATAGAGACTTGAGCGCACGGGCATCTCCGGAGACTCGTGGATCTGCTAACATGCGCCGTGGACCTGACTTGAGCAATTGTTGGTGGAGCACAGTTGCTTCGATATTAGCAGCTGCCAAAATATATTCTTACAGCTGTTGTTAACTTTGGAGTTTTATTACCGCGGGAGGATTCACAACAATTTAAAAACAACACCACATTTATTTATATTGCATGGCTATTTTTCACAATTGATAACATAAAATATTTAGGCTAAAATTTATTCTTCATTACTCCAATTCTATATATATATAATAATTAGCCAATATAAAAGAAATTGTCACTAATCTTTAAAATCTTAAAACACAATCTTAACGATTAAAATAAAGGATGACGTATGTTGTTTTAACTATCTAGTAAACACATATTTTGTGTTTTGATCAAATTAAAGCTATAGTAAACATATACTAGTAAGCGCTCCTTTTGTTTTTGTTTTATGATAGTGGAAGTGTTCTTTAAAAAATTGTGTTAGGTGAGTTAAGTAAATGAATAATAAAGTAAGAAATGAAAAAGGTGGAGAGAATAAAGTAAGATAGAGTAGAGTAAGTAAAAAAAAATGTATTGACTTTTACTAAAAAAAGAAATGACTCTGTTAATATGAAATATATACTAAAATGGCAAATGACTCCATTAATGTGAAATAGAAAGAGTACTATATAATGATTGTCATTGCACACGTGAAGAAATTATGATAATGTGATCGATCAATTTGTTCTAAGTTGTCATTACAATCTTTCAATTTTAATTAGATCAAAAGTAGATTATTTAATACGGAGTATCAAATTTGTACTACATGAGTTCATGATTTTTGTGACTAAATTTTAAGTTTTAGGCAATATTAGATATCAGTCTAAGTTTTTGATTTTAGGGACTAATGCTCAAAACTTAGTTTTCATACCATAAAATTTGAAAAAATGTTTTGACAAGAGACGAAAAAATAATACTTCATGCGTTCTATTATAATTGTGTCATTTTATTATCTCTTTTATGTTATTTATCTTATTTTATTATCTTTTCATATAATATAATAAATATATTTTAAAATTTTTGTAGTAAAAAAGATGCTTCAATTAGAGCAGAACTAGAAGTATTATTTCGAAATAGTCAGAGATGTACTATATTGTTAATTTAAATGAGTACTAGTATTATATGTACTCTACTATGATAGTAATTGATGTTGATATAGGTAGGAAGCACGAGTTACTAATTTGCGTGTGATAAAGTATTAATTATTTCTAATTAATAGCGTCGTGTTAGGGGTGAATGTATGGAGATAATTAATGAGTAAATTAGCTGCTAAAATTGAATACCGAATTCTTTATGAGGATTGTGCCATATTAATGGGATATAGCCATATAGGGATTAGTGGCCAGCCAATTATTAACACAACACTACTATTACCAAAAAAGGTGGGGGCAACGTCATGCCCCCAACGGCTAAAATTTACAGTAATAGCTTCCCTTAACTGTAATGTTACTCTACTAATTCCATATTTGCATAAGCTTTCTCGGGAAAGATACAAGCAGGGGTGTCGAAACGGGTAGCGGGTATTGGGTACCCGCACACCCGACCCGATACTCGTCGGGTATCGGGTACTCGCTACCCGACGGAAACGGGAAACGGGTCGGGATTGGGTAATCATATTTTTGGTTTTGCGGGTATCGGTATACCCGATACCCGCTCGGGATACCCGATAATCCCGAAAATTACCCGATTTTAGTTAAGTATGTTGTAATCATTAATATTAATATAATTTTTAAATTATCCAGGTCACACTCAGATTTCTACATATAATTTTTGTTGTCTTTTTTTCCTCTATTAAAGAGCATACAAACACCAATCTTATATAGCATATAGTAGCATATGTGATATTGATACAATAGCTACACAAATACAGTAGGATATGTGATATGTGATATGTGATATGTATACAGTAGCTACACAAATACAGTAGCATATACATATAATCTAATCACTAATGATTATGGATACTTTTATGTGCTTTTAGGATGCACCAAAATACTAACAAAAAATAAATAAAACAACAAAAAAAATTTATAAAAATCGGGTCGGGTCGGGTACCCGTTGTGTCGGGTGCGGGATACCCGAGTCGGGTATCGGGTAATACCCGACATAGTGCGGGACGGGTATCGGGACAACAATTTCGGCTGAAATCGGGTGCGGGTACCCGCGGGTACCCGTTTCGACACCCCTAGATATAAGTGTGGTGCATGGTATTAATCAATTTCGATTATTTTGCAAATTATCGCAAAAATATTCAAAAGATTGAAACCCCAACCCCAAGTAGACCTGCCCCACGGTTCATGAACCGGCGGTTTCGGTTTGAAACCGTCGATTCCGGTTTTGGAAAAAATGGAACCGGAACCGAACCGTGAGACTGTTTCATGGTTTTTTGTTTCGATTCAAAAACCGACGGTTTCAGTTTCTGTTTCGGTTCCGAACCGCCAGTTTCGGACGGTTCGTAGCAGTTTAGGTTCGGTTTCACGGTTTTTTTCCTTGTTATAAAATAAATTAGAACAAAGAAATGGATAGTTTAATTTTAATTAAGACGAGTGAGATGAAAATGATATCAAATTTACAATTTACACAAGAATGGGGTGAGTGTAAATGAGGATAGAGGGGTGAGTGTAAGTGAGGATAGAAGGGAGTATTTATAGATGAAAAAAAGGGGGAAAGGGATCCAATTTGAATTTAAAATCAACATTTAAATAAATAAATAAATAAATAAATAAAAATAAAAGAAATGGTGTTTTGTGCAATCAATTTTGAATAGTGCAGCCATCACCCACCGCCAACCAATCAATTTTGAAGACTCTAAGTAATCAATTTTGAAGACTACCGGTTCACTAATCAATGTTAATTAGAGTATTATGTTTTATTTAAAGTAATCAATTCTTCTAAGTTTTATTAAACAATGTTGATAAATATTTATAAATAATGATTCATACTCCATAGACTCTATACGTAAAAAACTGTGTTAATTAATAAAATCGGAAATAGTATTATAAAGTTATTACCACAATGGAATATAGTTTTAATATAAGGATTAACTATGTTTAAATTTATCTAGTATGGTGGCGTGTTTCCCAAAAAAATCCCCTTACCGATCCCATTGAGGGGCCCTTTGAACTTGAGTTTGTGCCAGCCGATAAGTCGGCAAGGTTTTGAGCAGGGGTCATATAAGAAAAACCAAAAACCCTATTGCTTTGAGGAGCAGTTTTTTGGGGGGATAATTTTGGGTGGGTACGGTTATATTTTTTCTTCATAGTCGGAAAGAGAATGAAAACTATTTTCAAATTGAGCTTGAACAAGTGATCTATAAAAGAATGGGTTGTTAAAAACCCCGAGGTTTCATTATCATAAAAAGGGGTTTTGGGGACTAAGATCAATAGAACGCAAATTTTGATAATAGAAATCTAAGATCTTAGGGCCCCAAAATTTCCTTTTTGGATAAAAGCCTTAATTAAAAACACGTTGGGAAATTTTCCCAAAAAATACTTAACCATTTTTCAATCATAAAAAATAAAACACACATTAATCACAGACTGATTTTTCATGCATTTTTTAAAACCCAAGTTTTTTTCATAAGCTCTAACACACAAAAAATGTGCAATAGTAAACACCCGATAACAACGGTAGCCTTTTGGCTTTAAACAATTGACATAAACTCTTTTTGTCCCAACAAGGGAAAGAACTTTTCCCCAAAGGGATTAGTTAAAAAAAATCGCACAAAGCATCTCATGCTCCAAAGAAAATTGGGCAATATAGAGATTTCCCACTGTAGACACATCCATTAAAAAGGTTGTAACCCGATTTTCCCCTTTACGGAATATTTTTTCCAACCTTCCCAACTTGAAATGATCGTTAACCCCATTTCTAATCGGTCAACATGCTTTTGCCATGAAGAAAAACGCATCTTGTACACATAAGTTCAAAATAGAATCACATCTTTGATGAAAATACTTACCATCATAATCGGGGAGACGCATCAAACAAATGCTAATACTTGCAAGATTGCATTATCAAAAACAATAGAAAACACCTTTGATAATTGAATTATTCAAAACTTGAATAATTAAAAAGCAATTGATTTTGGTGGTGTGGAAAATCTCTAAAACAAATTTAAAAGTTTGTTCAAAACCAACTTTGTCCATAAAGTGAAAATTCCCCTGTATGCATGCTTTTGGAAAGCGTTCCCAAAATCGAGCAAATATTCACTTTGTTCCCAAGTTTCTCAAATATCGGATAAATCTTTTTTCATTTTGATATTGATTTTTGGTAGATAGTTGAATACTAGTTCTAGGTAGTCTTTTTGAGTTCAAATTTTAACCTCTTTTATCGAATCTTCATAATTTGATTATCATAAATACCAAAAGGGAAAATGATGCATGGCAAAATTTAGCCATAACGCGTAGTATGCTTATGATCATATCTTAAAAAAAGCGGAGGACGGGGACGTTTTAGACGAAGGAGGAGCCATGGGCACTCCCCTTTTGGGAAAGGGTTGGTTTTTGCGGTAGCCCATATAGTTCGGGGTGAAACGTCTGATGTGACGGAGAGGGAAAACCCCGGGTTTTAATTTGTATTTTTTTGGGCGAGTTACAAATGCCATAAAAAACCGCACTTTATTGCGGAAGAAACTATTGGGGCCTTTTTAAATGTTTCACAAATATTCATTTTT
Organism: Salvia hispanica; assembly: GCF_023119035.1. Lineage (NCBI taxonomy): Eukaryota > Viridiplantae > Streptophyta > Magnoliopsida > Lamiales > Lamiaceae > Salvia > Salvia hispanica. The sequence goes on from NC_062967.1 coordinate 55,408,079, forward strand.
ATTTAGTTTTTTCTCCGCGGGTCTTGTGAAGGGGGGGGATTTCCTCATTTTCGTGGTCACCACCCTCACCTCCTCATTATCATCGTCGATTTAAAATTTAAAATCATCAAATCGAATCATCACCGGGTGAATTATCGACGGACCGCCCAACCCGGCCCTGACCCCCTTGGGGTGGAATGGTCGTAAACCGGATCTTCTTCCATCTACAAATAGTAACTAGGGTTTAAAATTAAAATTTTGAAGATGATGAAATAGAAAAATCATGAACTCAAACTTATTAAGATGACTTTAGTTAAAAAAAAAAATATGAAAAAATTTTATAACTTATTTTAAAACTGTGAGAGAAACCTCCTCCTTTCACATAGGTCTGATTTTCTGGGCGGTGATTGTCTAGTTTCACCGTAGCGATGACATTTAATTAGGATTTAAATTAGATTTAGTATTTTCGTAGTTGGGGAGGGAAACAACATCGTATGAATATAAATTTTGCCGATTGTCCACACAAATTTTTCTATTGTTCACATAATCGACAATATGACGAAGCGTTTTAATAACTAGGTGAACACAGATAATTGTCGGATATTAATGTATTTATACTTTGTCATGATTAAAGTTTACGACTAAATATATAGTTCAATTCTAGAAATAGGGCAATATTTTTATTTTAGTTTATAGAACTTTTCTATTTTAATTAGTATTGCAATTGGATATGATATGATTATGAAACTAGTTGAAATTATAAAAAAAAAAACATATCCCAAAGATTTGTAATCTATCTTAAAGAATAGATAAAATAAATTAAAAAATAAAAATAAAAATAAAAAAATAAAAAAATTAGATTATACAAAAAGAAACTAAACAGATAATAGATAAAAAATATGTCATACACCCCTAGCATATAACATCATCACGAATGAGATTTTTTGGCCATTTTTAGGAACGAAACGCTTCAGATCTTGAAGGGCAGTTTAGTTAATGATCTCATAATTCTAGTTACAATATTTAATTATTAATCGGTCATTTTACAACACTTAATAATAAAGAAATACAAGTATGCAAATACCATTTTTATTTTATAATATATAATAAAATACTTCTTAAATTTTAAATGAATAAGACTGTATATTCTGAATTCCAAAATTGATAAAATAAAAAAAAGTAATTTTTTTTTAAATTTACCGTTCTAACTTCTGGCATAGAGATTTATTATTTGACAAACTTAATTATTCTCAGAAGTATTATTAATTAAAGTAAGTTGTATAACTTTCACAATAAATTTAAATTAGAGTAAAGGAATATATTAGTAATACTTGGATTGACAATCGAGTAAGAATATTCATTTAAGTATCTAAGCAAAAGAAAATAGAACTAAAAAATCTAAACAAAGGGTGTGGTTGAACGGCATGAGATTCGTTCATCCTTAACCAAATGGTCAGGGGATAGATCTCTGCCTTTGGGTATTGAGCAGTTTTAAATCCTTGGGCCATCCCACCCATTGAGGTGCCTACAAATTAGCACGGGAAATAGTCACTGGGCAATGAGCCCGTCGGTGGATACCCTTGGTAATTACCAAAAAAATCCAAGGAGTGTGGTCGAGTGGCATGGGACTCATCCATCCTTAACCAAATGTCAGGGGAGCAAGTCAGAGCAAGTCACTGGGAAGTGGGTCCGTCGGTGAATACCCTTGGTAATTACTAAAAAAATCTAAGGGGTGTGGTCGAGTGGCATGAGACTCGTCCATCCTTAACCAAATGTCAGGGGAGCAGCTTTAAATCCTTGGGCCAGCTGTCCCACCCATTGAGGTGCCTACAAATCAGCACGAGAAATAGTATCTGGGCCCGCCGGTGGATACCTTAAGGTATTTATCAAAAAAAAGAAAAAGAAAATAGAACTAAAAGCCGGAACAATGAATATAGTGATTGCCAAAAATGCCATTCAGGGGTTGGGGTGTTTTAGACCCAAAAGGACCTAACTCGTGATTAAGTTACTCCCTTCATCCACTAATAAACGTCTCATTTTTTCAATTTCGTCTGTCCACTAATAAATGTCTCATTTGCTTTTTACTCCCTCTGTCCGTGAATAGGAGTCCCGTTTTTCCATTTCAGTCCGTCCGCGAATAGGAGTCCCGGTTCACTTTTACCATAAATGGTAATAGGGTCCCACCTTCCACTAACTCATCTCACTCACATTTCATTTAAAACTAATATATACAAGTGGGACCCCTATTCCACTAACTTTTTTCCATCCACTTTTCTTAACATTTCTTAAAACCCGCGCCGCCCATAAATGGGACTCCTAATGGCGGACGGAGGGAGTACTATTTTTGGTAATGGACCAACCATTCCACTAACTTTATCTCACTCATATTTTATTATAAAACGAAAATATATTAAAGTATGACCCAACTTCCACTCACTTTTTTTCCATCCACTTTCTACTCATTTCTTAAATCCCGTGTCATGTCAAATGTGGACTTGTAATTGTTGGAAGAATATCCACCACATCAGTAATTTGATTTGGTTATTAGTGATTTTATTGTATTGCCTTACATAAAATATTCTCTAGCATAATTGGTTCTTACCATGTAGAGTGTATTCTTGGCCTATATTAGCCCTGTAAATTCCTAATATCATTAACCTAATGAAGTATATACAATTCCTCCAAATGTTCGATCCTTTTATCAGTAATCATAGACGGATGGAGTAAATGTTAGGAGTGAATGACGATATTTTTTTGTTAGGGATGTGTGGTGTGAGATCCACAAACCTAAGGACTAAACATGTACTCCCTCTCTCCACGAAAATTCGTCCCGGTTTGACCGGGCACTGGTTTTAAGAAATGTAATGGAAAGTGAGTTGAAAAAGTAGTGGATTGTGGATCCTACTTTTAAAGTATTAGTTTTATAATAAAATGTGAGTAAGAATGAGTTAGTGGAATATGTGGTCCACTACAAAAAATGGTAAAAGTGAAATGGGACAAATTTTGGGGGATGGACGAAAATGAAAAATTGGGACAAATTTTCGTGGACGGAGGGAGTGAATGTTAGGGGTGAATGAAGATATTTTTTGTTAGGGATGTGTGGTCTGACTTCTGGGAACCACAAACAAGACTAAACATGTAGTTCACTCTCTTAAAATACTCTGAATTTGGCCAAAATTCATGTCCTCTCTCTTTCTCTCTCTCTCCTCTTCATTGTTTTCAAAATGGAATATTTTCTTTGCTTTTGTCCCTTTATAGTTCCTCTTCACCATGTATTTACTAGGATCCCCTTTTCTTTTTCCATAGGGTTTTTTCTTAAAAAGAGTAAATGAGGGTGTATTTATAATGCTCAATTGGATGTTTCTGCTTCTATTGACTGAGTATTTATAATGTTTCAATTAGCTCCTATGCATTAATAGAGTTTTTAGTTCTTTAATTGCAGATAAAAATAGCATTGGGAACAGTAGTTATCATTGTTGTGATTGGCTGTATATGGTGTTTGTTTCTCTTCAATTGACTGTGGTGTTTTTTGTTGGGCTCGCTTGTCGAGTTTCATCATAATTTCCTGAATACTATATGGTTAAATTTTGTGAGAATTCCTGGAATTTGTTGACCTTAATAGGACACTTCTCTAATTTGAGATGCATTTTTCTTGTTATATTTGAAGGAGTGTGGTTAGTCCTCTTGCTTGATGGTTTCTTATCTCTCTCTCTAGCTATGGATGTTGCTGGAAAAAGATGCTAGTGTTCAGCCTTGTAACGCAAATGATAATTCCTTAAACTACTTCTCACCTAATATGGTTGCAGAGTTAAAGTTAGTGGAAATAATTTAACTAACCTATCTATTGGGATAATGTCTCTCTGCAATTCAATGGTGGAGATGGTGCATTCCTTTTGCCATCCAGTTTGCGACCATTCAATAAATGAATAGAAATTTAGCAGTTCGGGTAACCTTGGTTCCGTGAGGGCTGATTTGAGTTGGAATCCGAGGAGATATGTTCCGGCTGCCCTTTAGTGGAGGGAATTTCGGTGAAATGATGAGTTCGTTCTCTCGAGGCTCTGGGGTGGTTCACTCGCATTCGCAAAGGCATGAAATTAATGTGGTTGAGCTATCCAAAGAGAAGTGAAAGGATATGTGATCCTATCAGACGGAATAGCACCGATTTCTTAGGAAAATTCAAGACAAGTCTCCCAGCAAGAGGCTAGGTTTTTTGAACGTGAGATTGGGATTTATTTCTTTAATTCTCAAGGTAGATTAATACTCCTTCTATCTCATTATAAGTGAGGCGTATTTCTTATTGAAAGTGAGACATTTTCTTTTATATCATAAAACCAACACCCTATCTCTTTCTTACTTTATCCTCTATTCTACATTTTCTCTCAGCGAAAGAACTACGTAGGGCCAAGCCCCCCACGCCAGCGGGGGCTTGGCCTACACCGGACCCTGACCTCGCCTTATACCTCGATCTCCGACTGATCTCCGCTCCAGATTAAGCCCTGCACTTCAACCGTCTAGTCTCCGGGGAATCTGCCAGCGCCACTGCTAATTCTGTGAAATTGAAAAATTGTTGGAGAAGATTAGACTTGGACTTATAAGTTTTGGGTCATTTATATAATTGTTCGACTACTTTTAATTTTTTGCTATAATAAACGAATGATGCCCTTGACATAATTAGCCGATGTGTATGTAAATGTTTACAATTTAATCAAATAAAATAATCTTTAAGTGCATCAATACGTCTCATGTTTTTTATAAATTTTGTTTGCTCCCGTGCCTCCTAATTTACTCAGTACTTGGATTTAGATCACTTGGTGGTTTGGTAGAATTAGAATATGCTGATAACACAACTAAGAAAGCACAAGATCGAGAACTCAAGAAGAAGAACAAGAACATAATGTCTAACGTGGTTTGGCTCACGCTTACATCTACGGGTGAAATTATGTGGCTCCTTTACTGATCTGATCTCAAATGAAAAAGATTACAAGCACTCACACTCACTCTCGATTACTAGATGATTCACTCAACTCTCCAAGAACAAAGACTATGAAAAAACTCGATTCAAAGCTCTCTGTTTTACACGGTTGAACAACTCCTTCTCATCTCTAATCACTCTGTGTTTGCGTTTTCTCGAGCACCTTATATGCATGTTGAACATAGCTAACTGATCCATAACAAGATAACTTCCTTCTCCGAGTTAGTTACTAACCGCCAATGCCTACTTCACTCAATCTTGAAATATCTTCAGCTACTCCAACGGTCATATACTCAAGGCTCGGCTTTGAGCTGTGTTTGCTCAGCCAAAAACCTAGCAAATCCTCCACCTGGTTGATCAGACCAGCTCCCAGTCACTTCACCAAATTTACTCTTACTTCAAAACTTTCGAACAAGACTCACCAAATCTAAGCAATATCCGAACTTGGATGTTGGTAGTGCCTTTGTGAGTGTATCTGCTGCATTGTGATCAGTACTCACTTTCTCTATCCTCACCTTCCCTTTATCCACTTCATCTCGTATGAAATGCAGCCTCACATCCATGTGTTTACTTCGCTCATGGAATGTCTGATGTTTTGCCAAACATATCGCACTGCTACTATCACACTTTAAAGCAACACTTCCTTGCTACAGGCCAAAATCTCCAATGATTCCCTTGAGCCAAAAGCTCTCTTTCACAGCTTCAGTGAGTGCCATATACTCAGCTTTGGTAGTTGACAAAGCTACTACGGATTGTAGCCCTGACTTCCAACTTATTGCTGCGCCAAACAAAGTAAACACATAGCCAAATTGTGACCTTCGGTCGTCAAGATTTTCCGCATAGTCTGAGTCACAAAAACCAACTAAAGCATCCTCATTGACTTCTCTCTTGCCTTGATCAAAATCTCAGATCACCATGCCCCTTTAAGTATTTTAAAATCCCCCTTTAGAGCCAACCAATGCTGCTTCCCTGGACATCCCATGTACCTAATTTTTACACTGATTGCATGGGCAATATCTGGCCTGGTGCAGACCATGGTGTACATTACACTCCCCAAAATATTAGCATAAATAATTCGGCTCATCTCTTTAACCTCGGCCTCATTTCTTGGACATTGATCCTTGCACAATTTCATCTGCTGTGAGATGGGAATGGACACACTTTTGCTATTCTCTACCTGAAACTTCTTTATAACCTTGCTGATATAGTTTTCTTGAGATAACCACAGAGTCCCCTTTCCTCTGTCTTACTATATCCATCCCCAATATCCTCTGAGCCTTGCCCAGATCCTTTATTTCAAAACCCTCTGCCAGCTGCTTCTTTACTCTCTGCAAACTCTTTCATGTCAGGTCCAGAAATGAGGATATTATCAACATATAGCAGTAGATAAGTCATTGCTGTTCCATCTCCTCCTCTAAAGTATACACAACTGTCATACTCAGATTTTTGGAAGCCTATCTTCTCCATATGCTCATCAAATTTTATGTGCCATTGCATACTAGCCTGCTTCCAACCATACAGACTTTTCTTCAACAAACACACCTTACTTTCACTTCCATGCACTAGAAAACCCTCTGACTGATCCATATATATAGTCTCATCTAGTTCTCCATGTAAGAATGTTGTCTTCACTTCAAGTTGTTCTAACTCCCAATTGTTTTGAGCAGCCACTGCAAGCAGAATTCTAATTGAGGCATGCTTTACCACAGGTGAGAAAACCTCGTTGTAATCAATGCCTTCTTCCTGTGTGAAGCCCCTTGCCACGAGTCTAGCCTTGAATCTGATCTTATTCCCAGCCTCCACCTTCTTCTTGTACACCCACTTACAGCTAACTGGCCTCTGAGTAGTTGGCCTTTCTACTAGTATCCAGGTTCTGTTCTTCATTAAGGACTCTATCTCCTCCATCATGGCCTTCATCCATTGCTTACTTTAATTTGAGGCCATAGCTTCCTTGAAGTTTGAGGGCTCTGAATATTCAATTTTCTCTGCAATACACAGAGCATACAAGACATACTCAACATCACTATACCTTGATGAGGGCCTAACATTTCTTCTGACCCTATCCCTGGCTAGCACATAATCCCTCAAATCATTTCCTGAATCTGAATTTTCTTGCCCCGGAACATTTTCTACTTCTGCTCCAACATCTTCATCCTTAGGTGGTGCTGCAATTTCTGCAGAGTCTTCTTCTCTGACTCCACTCTCCACCTCGACATGAACCAGCTTCTCTGATTCCTTTTCCTTCTGTTTGGAACCAGCCTCAAGAAAAGACGTCCTATTCTCTTCAAACTGAACATCTCGGCTGATTATGATTTTCTGCTTATTTGGCTCTATGCAACACAACCTGTAGCTCTTCACTCCCCTTTGATAGCCAACCATGACATATCTGAGAGCTCTGGCTTCTAACTTGCTTTGCCTTATGTGAGCATAGGCCATGCACCCAAAAACTCTTAAGTTGGAATAGTCATCATTCGTTCCACACTGCTGCCATAGCTACAGCTTCCCCCCCGAACCTTTTAGGCAAGCCAAGACTGAAAAGCATGCACCTTACTCGCTCTAGAATGGTTCTATTTATCCTCTCAGCCACCCCGTTCTGCTGTGGATTACATGGCACGGTTCTATGCCTCCTTATAGGTTTTCTCCCAGCAGTATAGATCAAACTCTTGGCTCAGAAACTCAAGGCCGTTATCAGTTCTCAGATACTTCACTGACCTTTCCTTCTCAACCTCAACTTCCTTGCACCAATCTCTAAACCTTGAGAAAGTGTCTGATTTCTCCTTCAGAATGTGGACCTACTGTCTCCTCGACTAATCATCAATTATAGAAAGAAAGTATTAACCTCCTCCAATAGTTATGGTGTGGCTCGACCCCCTAGATCACTATGAACATAGTCTAGTGGGGATGAGGAAGTGTGAACTCCTTTAGGATACACCAACTTTTTGCTTTTACCCAGAATACACTCCTCACAGACACCCAAACTTTCTGACTCATTTGCAGGTTGCATCAGTTGTTTCTTGATCAGCTCCTTCATCCCATTTTAACCAAGATGTCCCAACCTTAAATGCCATCTCCTGAGATAAACCCTTTGCACAACATTCACACTATCAGAGACCACTTCAGCCTTAAGATAATATAGGCTGCTGCTCTTTCTTTCTACCATCATAACTACTTCTCCATTCTTGATGACTTTCATTACTCCACCACGAGAAAGAAAAGAACATCCCCTAGACTCCAATACCCCAAGTGAAATTAAATTCCTCTTTATTCCACTTTGTTTCCTGCCTCCTCTGCTTGCTTCCTTATACACTCGGATTTTGCAATGTTTTAAGGCCATTATTTGGTCCGTTTTTGATGTCAAAGTCACTCTACGTCCATTATTTGCATTTTTATCTATTTTGATATTTTGACGTGTTTTGTGAGAAATGTGCATAATTGAATTGAAAAAGGGAGTCAAAATGCGAAGTCTGGAAATCTGGAGTCAGACGGCGACCGGTGACCGCCGCGAAGTTGTACGGCGACCGTCAGCGCCTGGCGGTCAGAGCAGTGCAGCAGTCCGCCTCGTAAAATTACACTTGGAAGAGAGTCTCACCCGACGACCGTCGGAAGTCGTGCGGCGGTCCGCCGCCGGAGGAACAGAGACTCTGGACTCCAACGCGGCGACAGCCGGCCAAGGTGCGGCGGCCCGCCGGAGAAAGGCAGCGAATCCGAATTGCCCTAGATCTGCTCCAAGATTTACCATAGTTTGAAGATCTTTTCCTTCTACAATGAGGATTGGATTTCCCCTGTAAATAAGACCTCAAGCTTCTTCAAATTAGAGAGCTTCTACTTGCAACATAAAATTTCCAGAGATTAAAAGCTAGAGTACGTCTTTGTGCAAGGAGTTGGATAAGGATTTCAAGAACATCAATAACGACAAGGATTCAACCTACGGGTTTTATTTGCTTTAGTTTTATGTTCAAGTTGTCTTCCCTTCAATCTATGTGTTTAGCTTATTTCATTATGTGTAACTAAACTAATAGGATTCTAGGGATGTGTTAGTAACGACTTTGGTTATACAATTCCTTTTTCTATTTAATATCCGTTTTGTTTATACTTTGTTTCTTCCCTAAGTAATCCTGATGTTTCACGATTGAGTGACACAATTGTGTATGATTTTAATATAACTTGCTTCATAACTGTGAGAGAGTTCTAGCGAGTTAGATTCACTTATTAGACGCTACAGTTAGCTTCCTTTAAAACGTCACTGATTGAGAGTGAGGACTTTTCAAGGGTCTTAGGAGCTTTTTGGAGTTACGTGTTAGGATTGACAACCTTAATATTGTAATCAACGTTTGTATCGCATGAGCATAAGCTAGGCGACTCATCCTATCAAAGTAATAACTATGCTAGGGTATTGTAGTTTGGAATTTGTATAACCATAACTGTGAACGCACATCCCTGGGATTCCCTTATCTCTATCATTTGTCTCCGTGTTTTATTTGAATCAGTTGTTAATTGTTTTCCAATTGTTTTTAGTTTTCAAAAAGTTTTCAAAACCTTCCGTTCTCCCAGATAGTAATTGAGTCTTTGTAGAAGATAGACAGTCTGTGTTTGCCTTCCCCGTGTTCGATATCCGGTACTGACCTTTAGCTATACTATATATACTCTGTATACTTGCAGGTTTTATTTAGTGCTAAAAAATAGTGCATCAAGTTTTTGGCGCCGTTGCCGGGGAAGACAATTTACTTTGGAGTGATATCTTCAAACGGATAATTTTACTACTTTGGATTTTAATTGCTCTCTATTTTTATTTTTAGTTTTAATTTGTTTTTGTTATTGAATCTTGCAGGTTTTGTATGCGAACGTGCTCTGGGAAGAACAACCTAGAACCGCTAGGAGAATAAGGAGTGAAAAAGGATCAGGATCGATGGGTGACAAAACGAATCTCGAAAAATTACAGGAGATGGTCCAGATGTTGATAGACGAGAGAGATGCGGAAAAGGCAGCCCGAGAGGCGCTGGAAAAGAAGAACAAAGAAATACTACCCGTGATGAACATGTTCAATCATGGGAATACGATATACTTTTCCCGAAGGTCCTCGTATTGATGCTAACAATTTCGAGTTATGCATGACCCTTGTTCAAAAGGGTCGAGCAAACTCCTTTTGCAGGAAGAGCCGCAGAGGACGCCAACCGCCATCTCTCCAAATTTATGGAAATCTCAAACACACTCAATTTAAATGGTGTCGACGACGATGCCATAAGGGTAAGACTCTTTCCCTTTTTATTAACTGATTATGCTAAAGAGTGGTTTGAGTGCATGCCACTAGAGAAGGTCTCGACATGGAAGGACATCGTAGCAGCCTTCCTCGATAAATACTATCCGCCAGGCACCATCTTAAAGCTAAAAAGCGAGATCTTCCAGTTCATTCAAGGCCATGACGAGCCCCTCTACGAGGCGTTTGCTCGTTTCAAAGCTCTCCTCCCGAAAGTGCCCTAACCACGGTTTCACCGTGGACCATCAGGTAGGAATCCTTTATAATGGATTTAACGAAAAAATTTGTGCTGTTATGGATTCAGGGGCAATCGGAGGCTTCTTGAGAAGGTCGGGTAAAGATGCCATGGAAGTAATCAAGGAATTCGCCACCAATAGCAGGGGGTGGTCGAAAGAAAGGCACAACATGAAGAGGATAGCTGCAATCGAAGAGGCCGAGGAAAGTTCTTTTGCAAAGGAATTGGCCGAACTCAGAGTCAGGGTTGACCAAATGGACACATCAGGTAGGAGGATCCGATTCCACCAACCTCCATCATAGCGGTCTCTAAACCCAAAACCCCTGCCCTGATAGTGGAGGAGATCAACTACATGCAAGGAGGCGGTTCCAACAGAAATTACAAAAATAATTATCGCCCTAATCAGGGGGGCGGTTATTTCAACAATTATAATGGAAACCGACCTCATCCAAACCTTTCCTATTCTAACAATAATTTCTTGCAACCCCCTGTAGAATTTTACGTTGGCAAAGGAGGAGTAGTTGAACCAATCAAAAAGGAGGACAAGTATGACCAAGGAATCACAAGGATCTTGGAAGTGATTACACAAGACATGAAAGTTAATGATACCAAGATCGGAGTGGTTGAAGCTAGAATACACAACCTCGAGCAAGGAATGAACACGATCTCAGCTGCCATAGCAAACATCAACACTCAAATGGAGCAAATCCAAAAGAAGTTAGATGAGGACAAGGGGCCGCACGAGTGGACAACATCAACAAGAAGTGGGTGGCGAAGCAGAAATATGGGGACTGCCCAGTCGCCGGCGGACCACCGCCACCACTGCAGCGGGCCTCCACACAAGCGCAGCGAATGTAATCTGCCCATCCACCGGCGGACCGCCGCGCACCCCGCAGCGGGCTGCCGCGGACAAGGCAGAACCATCCACCAAAGAAGGACTCGTGCGGCATAACGGGAGTGTGCTACCTTTCCAACCAAAGAGGAAGTTTAAGCTCGAAGAGCAGTTCAAACATTTTTTTAACATGTTTTGTAAGGTCCATACTAACTTTCCTCTAGTTGAATCGTTGCAGGAAATACCCAAGTATGCAAAGCTACTAAGGGAGGCTGTGATGAGGAAGAAAAAGCCGACTAAAGCTGACCTTAAGCTACCGCATCATTGCTGGGAGATCATCCAAAAAGAAAGGGCAGTGAAGCAGAGAGATCCGGGAAAGTTGACAAGGCCCTGTGCGATCTAGGATCATCCATCAATCTAATGCCACTGAAGTACTACGAAAAGCTCAACATCGGGCCGCTCAAAACTTCAAACATGACACTAAGGTTGGCCGATAACTCGTCCATCAAAACAGTAGGTATGATTGAGGATGTCTTAGTTAAGGTTGATAATTTTATTTTCCCCGCCGACTTTATTGTGCTTGACATGAAAGTAGATAAGAATGTCGCTCTAATCTTGGGGAGAGATTTTCTTACCACTTGCAAAGCTTTGATTGATGTAGGTCGTGGCGAGATCACAATTAGTGACAACTATAGTCGCTCCACCTATAAGATCGAGAGCGAGATGCTCAAGTTTGAGGAGGCAAAGCGGATGAAGATGGAACGGCAGTGCAGGGCAGTCATGGTCACGGATTTGACCAAGCACCGAGACCCATATGAAGCGGAAGATCCTTCTACCTCCACTATCTACATTGTCAACAAGGTATGACGTTCTCCCAAAAAGGACGATCTTAACTCCTCTACCTCTGTTCCGCAGAAGAAGAAGCAAAAGAAGAAGAAAGGACCCAAGGAGGACCCCGAGGTATATGTTATCAAAATTAATAAGGGGATATACAAGTGGTGGAAGAAGCTAGGGACCAAATTGCTCCCTATGTCAATTTTCAACACTCGGGTCGCTGATCCGCCCAATTAGTGGGCCACTTCAAGTCGAGCTAACGACTAAAAACAAAAGTGCTTGTTGGGAGGCAACCCAGTTTCTTTTATTTTTTAATTTTTGTTCTTTTCATAAATTTCGTTTTTCTTTTCTCTAAAACAAAATAAAAAAATTTGACAAGTGACGGTCGCCGCACTTAACACGGTGGTCGCCACACGTGTGTTCACATGTACAGGATAGGTAGGGCCTAGGGCGGGCCGGAGAGACCGTTGTATGGGCCGCAGTGGCCCGCCAGGAAGCGCCGTTTTACGAAGGCCCATGTGGCGGCCCGCCACTAAGCACGCGGCGATCGCCACACGCAGTCCAGAAACGGGAATGGCTCAATATAAGGTATGTTTTCCATTCCTTTTCCCATTCCTTCTCAAATTCCTTCCTTGCACACAACCTCCACCTTTATAAATCACCAAATTCACACACCCACACTCTCATTCTCTCAGTTCTCTCCAAGTTTAGAGTTCTTCTCCTACAATTCTCATCAACACAAGGTATGAATCCTAACTCAATTTATGAGCTTTGCTTCAATTCTTTCATGGATTTTGGTATGTATTGGATGATTTGTTCGGTTGAAACTCTTATTCTATGATATAGATGATTGTGTGTGCTTATTTTTTATTTTCCATGGTTACTTTGTGCTATGGTGGTGATTTCAAGCTTGGTGAATAGTGACTCCCTCTGGTTTATACTTGATAATATGTTGTAATGATGTTCATAGCATTGTGAGGCTATTATTACTTCTATGAATTGCAATACTTGTGAATTTCTAAGAGATTGTTGATTAGTATTAATTTATTGTTGATACGTCTCTGCATGGGGGATGAGTTCACGTTGGGGGATGGATTTTTGTGTCCTAGTTTGGTTGATTATGCTCTACATGTTTACATGCTACCATCTAGGATGCTATGATACACAAACTTGCACATGATTTTTGATTCTTGGTTTTTGGTTATATTGAGTGCAAGTTTGGGGGACCCTTTGATTGCCTATTTGTTGGTATTCTTTTTAAGAATATATATTTTCTTTTGTAGGATAATGGGATCAAAGGGAAAACCAGAGAATGCGAAGAACTATGACATTAGCCTTGCCACGGATGAGCAAAAGGCTATGTGGAAGAAGGTGTCGGCGAGAGAGACGGCGCCCTCGAGATACCCTTACGATCTCCCTCTCCAAACTTTGGGGATCGCGGAGGACTTTTGGGCGTTGTGTGACATAGGTAACGGGAACGGTCTTGGCTATATGTTCGAGAGGAAGTGGCCGTCGTTTAGGATGTATACTCTTGAGTTTCTTAGCTCATTGAAGGTCACCAAGGATCACCGTCAAAATGTCCCGCTTAGCATCGACTTCCGCTTTGGCAACCGTTGACACTCGCTTACCATGGACGAGCTTAGTGGAGTGTTCCATTGCTTCGACCCCAACCCCAAGGAAGACAATGACTACGATTTCGACGAGGTTTGGGGTGCGATGACGAATGAGCACGAGCACGCCGCGGGTTATGCCAAGTCTTCTTCGATTCGCAACCCCGTTTTGAGAAACCTCCACTGCGCTATGAACCAACTCATGTTTGCTAGGGTCGATGGGGGAATTGTCTCCCAAACGGAGCTCAACGTGATTTGGTGTCTTCTCAACAAGAAGGGATTCGACTATGGAACCCTCTTCACTCTCTATGTGGACCGGATTATGAAGAAAGATGGAGGCGTTATATGTTGTGGAGGCTTGATCACGGTGATTTCCGAACACTTGGACATATCTTTCGCCGGATTGACGAAAGATGGCGAGGAGCACTTTATTACTTATGAGGTGCTCTTCTCGGTGAGGTTATTGAAGACCGACTATTGGAGTCAAGGATTTTTCCTACAAGTGGCGGGGGATCACTTCCCCGTTCCAATCCGGCAGTTGACCAAGGTCGATGTTTGGGCAAACAAAGTCAATTAGAAGCTCGACACTCAAGCCCACCGAAGAGCCATTGAGGCCAACCCCATCAATGGGGAGTTTAGGAAGATAAATATTCCAGCCCGTATCCTCGTCTTTGAGGCCGAGGATGACTACACTTATGAGGCCATTGATCACTATAATGAGGAAGGGGAGCGCTCGCATGCCAAAGATAGTGAAGTGCCGCCGCCATCGTCGCCCCAACATCGCCAAGAAGAAGAAGAAAAGGAAGTGGAGGGCCATCGCCACCGGACTCGAGCAAACCGTCGCCGCGGAAGGCCAAATCCCAATTATGAGTTCCAAGCGAACACCTCTGCCCAACTAGGAGACATCTACTCTTACATGCAAAATGTGTCCAACACTTGGGACACCCGTTGGGCGGAGCAACAAAGAGAGAACGCCTACAACCGCCAACGATGGACGGCTCAAGGCGATTGGCGCACGGCGGAGCAACAAAAGGAGAACGCCTACAACCACCAAGGATGGACGGCTCAAGGCGATTGGCGCACGGTGGAGCAACAATTTTTGGAGAAACAACGATAGGAAGACGTGCATCGCCGTCAACAAATTGAAGAGCTCCAAAGGATGGCTGCCGAGGCTCGACAAGAACGCCAAACCATGAGTGGCGACATCGCCTATCTTATTGGTGCATTCGACGACCTCAACGCCCGTTTCCCTCCTCCTCCTCAAGAATGAAGAATGAAGAAGTCAAGCTCAATGACTTTAAATGAGCATTTGTACCATGTTTTTGGATGTTTAAAACAATTTCTTTTTATGTTTTTGACAATTTTTGCTTTAATTTTTAAGTATTTTTGGTTTTGGTTTAATTTTCTGCTTTGAAATATTTTTCGCAGGTTCTGACCTCGACGTGGCGACCGCCGCAAGCGCTGCGGCAGTCCGCCACCTGAACGCTGGAACTTTCTGACGATGTGCGGCGCGGACCGCCACCAGGGCACAGTCTCCAGCGCGATTTTTCGATTTTTTATAATTTTCAGCCAGTCAAGCCTCTACGCGAAATTTTTCAAGGTATGTTTTCTTTTTAGTAGTAGTAGTTCACTCACGTCCCTACCGACTCTACAAACTTATTTTACACTTTGTTGTAAATAAGTTTGGGGGGATGAAGTGGTGGACCGTGAGTTTAGGTTTTTGTTTTAGGGTTTTCTTTTTGTTTTAAAGTTTTTTCTTTTGTTTTTCAAAACCCCGTAGGAGAATTTTGTGTTCTAAAAATGTTTTCTTGAATCCATGTCATGAACTTAACATGAAGAACTTAGAAACACGCATGCTTAGGGACACACTTTAGATCGAGTTGTTGATGATATTACATTCCATCCATGTTTAAGTGTGGCTTAACGTTTTGATTTGATGGTTTGGTGAAAAGGTGCATAATTAGTGAATTTCTTGTTCGCCTTGAATCATGCCTTATACCTTGTGAGATTTGAGCTTAAATTCTTTCTTGTGTGATTTATCTACATGCATGTATATGTTTCTAGAACTTGCTCCTAGTCTTGCCTAAGTTTACATAGTGTTTAAGTTGATTTAGGATGATGATTGACCATCTTTTCTTGCCTACTTTTATCCAAAATTTTCGACCCTCTCAAAATTTTCAAAATTTTTCCCTTTGGAGCCAATTTTGAGCCTTTAAGCCTTTTCTTTGGAAGCCAAATAGATGGAAGCCGTTCTCCCAGATAGTAATTGAGTCTTAGTAGAAGATAGACAGTCTGTGTTTGCCTTCCCCGTGTTCGATATCCGGTACTCACCTTTAGCTATACTATATATACTCTGTATACTTGCAGTTTTATTTAGTGCTGAAAAATAGTGCATCACTTCCTTTTCCATGAGAAGCAATTCTTCTTTAAGTGGCCAGATTTCTTGCAATAGTGAAAGGATCTTGTTTCTTTCTCGGCTTCTTGGCTTCCCTTTTGGTGTTGAGGTTGCTTCTGACCTTGAAAGGGCTTCTTCTTCTTTCCCTTATTGTACCCTTCAGAGCATGGTTTGGAACATGATCTTGATTTGAGCTTGCCTTCCTGAGCTCCTGAGCTCCTTAGATTTAAGTGCACACTGCACCTCCTCAAGAGTGATGGTCTTCTCTCTGCCATAGAGCATGGCATCTCTCAAATGATCAAAACTCTTCGGCAGAGCACTCAAGAGGATAATAGCCTTGTCTTCATCCTCCAATTTGTCATCGATGTTTTCAAGATCATCCACCGATTTGTTGAACTCCTCCAATTACTCCCCAATCGATTTTTCCTCCACGAACTTGAAGGAGTACAACTTCTGCTTCATGTACAATCTGTTAGCCAAAGACTTGGTCATGTACAACGACGCAAGCCTAGACCAGATCCCAGCCGCGGTGGTTTCCCTCGACACTTCTCGGAGCACATTGTCGGCAAGGCAAAGGATGAGAACACTATGAGCCTTCTCCAGCATTTCTTGCTTCTTCAAGACCTCCTTCTCATCGGTAGGCTTGGCCTCTTTTCCCTTCTCCGCTCCATCCTTGATCGCATCACCCAAGCCTTATTGAATGAGCATTGCACGCATCGTGGTGCGCCACAATCCGAAGTCATTTTTGCCTGTGAATTTCTCAACATCAAGCCTTATTGAGCCCATCTTCTCCACCCCGATTTGGAACGATTCGATCGCTGAAAACTCCGATTAAGAAACGCGACCCTCCGTTCCCACAGACGGCGCCACGTTGTTGATAACACAACCAAGAAAGCACAAGATCGAGAACTCAAGAAGAAGAACAAGAACACCGTGTTTAACGTGGTTCAGCTCACGCTTATATCCACGGGCAAAATTATGTGACTCCTTTACTGATCTGATCTCAAACGAAGAAGATTACAAGCACTCACACTCACTCTCGATTACTAGATGATTCACTCAACTATCCAAGAACAAAGACTATGAAAAAACTCGATTCAAAGCTCTCTGTTTTACACGGTTGAACAACTCCTTCTCATCTCTAATCACTCTGTGTTTGCGTTTTCTCGAGCACCTTATATGCATGTTGAACATAGCTAACTGATCCATAACAAGATAACTCCCTTCTCCGAGTTAGTTACTAACCGCCAACGCCTACTTCACTCAATCTTGAAATATCTTCAGCTACTCCAACGGTCATATACTCAAGGCTCGGCTTTGAGCTATACTCCTAGGAAAAGCTCGAACGACTTTTAAACAAAAAGGTACCTGTACCCGAAACTGACACAAGTGGGTAGGTAGAGAATACCTAGGGGCGTGAGATAACTCTCTCTAAGGAACTCGGCAAAATAGCCCCGTAACTTCGGGGGAAGGGGTGCCTCCTCACAAAGGGGGTCGCAGTGACCAGGCCCGGGCGACTGTTTACCAAAAATACAATACTCCGCAAAGTCGTAAGACCATGTATGGGGGCTGACGCCTGCCCAGTGCCGGAAGGTCAAGGAAGTTGGTGACCTGATGACAGGAGAGCCGGCGATCGAAGCCCCGGTGAACGGCGGCCGTAACTATAACGGTCCTAAGGTAGCGAAATTCCTTGTGCGTTTGCTCAGCCAAAAACCTAACAGAATCAATAGTATGTGCAAGTATTTTGCAAGTAGTAGTTAATAAATTTATTAGTATGTGAAACTTATTTAAGACATATTTGTGAAACTTAGGCGATTTCAAGATATAACGACTTGTCGCTCTCTCTGCGAATAGGAGTCTGGTTTTTCCATTTTGGTCTGTGCGCAAATAGGAGCACAGTTCATAACTACTATAAATGGAAAAACGACATACATTCCACTAACACAGTCCAATAACATTTTATTTAAAACTAATATATACAAGTGAAATCCATATTCTACTAATTTTCTTCCACCCACTTTTCTTAATATTTTCTAAAACCCGTGCCGGAAAGAAATGAGACTCCTAGTCGCAGACGAAGGGAGTATCATCTACTGTGTCGTAAAAAATGTACAGACATTATATGTTAAGTTAAATATTTTAATATTATTAGTACTATTTTAAAAATTTCAGCCTCGACTTATTTAATTTCCTGATTCCGTCACTATTTTCTCTCTACTTTTTTCTCACTCCTACTTTATTCTCTCTTCATTAATAACTTAACATAGCTACCTAAAAACTTATGCTCATAAAAAAAGTGTCATATGTAATGGGACTCAAAAATCAGATTTTTGCTATCACTTTCGTACTTGTAATATCATAATATAACTCTGATTGCATACTTTCGAAGTCAATTTACACAAATTCATTAAAACTATAAAATTCCAAATTTCACGATACCTAAATTTAGACTTTTCACAACCTGGAGTTAAAAGTTATTTTTATGATTAAACCAGGCTAGAGTTTTCAATCCATAAATTCAATTTAAAATTCTAAAAATCAAGATATAGGTAAAACCGTGATGTTCAACTATCACTTTAACCACAAATTGAGAAGAACTCTTCTCAAAACTTCACAAATACTAGCTTAGCTCTAGGTGTAGCGACTCATCTTTTTGGTGCCTTGATTTTCGTTATAACGTGGCAATTTATTTATTATGTGATTATTTTCCATTTATTTGGAAAATGTGTGTTACTTGATTTATTATGGCTTTTGCGTAATTTAATTGTGGAAAATTGTGAGAATTTTGTGAAGAAAAGGTATTTGATTCGGTATTCTTGAACTCCCATGCATATAGATCTAGTTTCAGAAAGGATTTGGTATAAAAATATGATCTTGAACATAAGTGTGTGTATGCGTGTGGATGTGTGTGAAGTATATGTATGTTGAGAAAGTATGATTTTTATGCTTGATTATAAACGCGTGCTTGTGGATCTGAAATTGTATGTATTGTTTTCATATGAATTGTGCTTGATTATGAACGCGCACATGTTTGAAAAGCATCTATATATTTTGGTAACCTTTATGAGTTTATCGGAGCACTCGTATAAGTCTTGTACCAACCCATGAATTGTGCTTGATTATGAACGCGCACATGTTTGAAAAGCATCTATATATTTTGGTAACCTTTATGAGTTTATCGGAGCACTCGTATAAGTCTTGTACCAACCCATGGATCCAGTGTCAGGGTCACGTTGGACGAGGTAATAGGCTGCATACCGCGGGGGTGGGTTGTGCATGCGATGTGGCGTGCATTTTTTGGCACGGGAGGCGAAGCCAAGAATTCATATAAGAAGGTGCAAATTTTAAGGTTTGAAGGAGAGGTATTTAGTAAAAAATCTCCGTCCTCTTTGACCGGGCACGAGTTTTAAGAAATGTAAAGAAAAGTTGGTTGAAAAAGTTAGTGGAATGTGAGATTTATTTTTTTATATTTGTTTTATAATAAAATGTGAGTGAAATGAGTTGGTGGAATGTGTGACATATTTACCATTTATGGTAAAAATGAAGTGTGACAATTATTGTGGAACGTATCGAAATGAAAAAGAGTGACATTTAATCGAGGACGGAGAGAGTGACAAATATATGAGCAGAGGGGCATTTTACCTTAGCTTAGTGTTACGATTCACATAGTTACGTGATTGTATTCTAGAATCTAGATTATATGTATATTACATCATAGGGTTGTGTTAGCGTGCTAACTAATTAACAGTAATAACTAATAACTTTTAATTCTGTGTATTAAAATTATCAACACAAAGGCATAAGTTTATCAACACAAGAATATTGATAAATTTATATCTTTGTGTTGATATTTTTAACATGCAATATTGATATTAGTTATTAGTTATTACTATAAATTAGTTAGTATTTGATCACACCCCTTACATCATAAATTCAAATTTGAAACATGATTTTAAATATTAAAGAATTTAAGACATTACAAAAAAAAAAAGGAAAAAACATCAATTAGTAGAATAACATATCGATTTTATTTCAAGAAATTCTCACCATTTACATCATTATTCCAAGAAAAAGTGCAATACTTATAAATTTATTTATATAAGATGATAAAAATCAAGACGAGGGACAAACAGGAAGCGGGACTCCACAGTTGGCGAGAAGATTCTTGGCATTGGTTGGATCTTGAATAAAGTGCTTCAATGATGGATCGTTCTGAAATGTGCAGAAGCATGATCCTTGCTCCTTTAGCTTACTACAACATTCCGCTGTTGGTTTTACTTTTCCACCACTAACAAACGACGGGTAACATGACTGCAGCTCATTGACGTTACACGTCCTGGCCGTTGTTTCATGAACCTGCGCCGCCACCATAATCAACACGCACAATGTGAATAACAAACGCTTCATCATTACAACAAATATGCTTTTAATGTTTTACTAAGTCTGTATATTCTAATTGAGAAAAAATACTGCTCTATTTATAATACTTACTACTTTTTAAAGTTTATTTTATAAGTTGACTCTCTATAATAACGGAAAATTAATTTTTGATATTTGAGTTGATTTCATCTATGTAAATGTCCATCTAATCTTGATAACGTAATGTTAAAACAAAAAAAACTAGGCAAGAACACTTTTAATATATTTAATATTAATATTTAACATGAGTTTAAAGGAAATTATAATCAATTATTACGCCTTTCTTTCTATCTATCTATCTATTTATAAATACATCTTTCTATCTTTCTATTTATTATTACACCTTTCTATCTATCTATTTATCTACTAATTGTATCTAACTTCCTATATTCGATATAGGAAGTTAATTTATTCCTAATAATACTATTAATGAATATGACGTTTATTTATTTAAAACTGTATTAGTGGGATTTAGTATAATATAATAATGGACAAATCAAAATTAAGTTTGTCGTTGCAAATAAAGAAATAATAGATACAATTCTTAATTATATAGTATGATTATGTTTTTACCTATTTAAGAAAGTTCATATATATAATTCACCTTCCTCAATAATCCACAAATTAAAAGAGAAGATAAGAATGTGGGTGAAATTTAGGAGTATATTTGTTTTTATTTTTTTAGCCATAATATTTTAATAAATTTTCGTTCTTTTTGCGTGTTGAATATCTATTTTATTTAGTAATTTTATTTTGAATTACAAGGTTAGATCCTACCTCCGTCCACCAAAATTTGTCCCATTTTTTCATTTCCATCCGTCCCCCAAAATTTGTCCATTTCACTTTTACCATTTTTGGTAATGGACCTCATATTCCACTAAGTTATTCCTACTCACATTTTATTATAAAACTAATATATAAAAGTATGATCCATAATTCACTAACTTTTTCAACTCACTTTCCATTACATTTCTTAAAACCCGTGTCGGGTCAAAGTGGGACAAATTTTGGTGGACGGAGGTAGTATTTACCATGAAATTGTAATTCAATTTAAATATTCTACTCCACTTTTATTTTTATTTTTACTTTTATCAAATTGAATTACAACATATTTTTGCATTATAAAAATGTGTTAAATATATTTTTTTGGATATGTTCTTATTGTTGTGCATTTTTCTGGTATAAAGAACGATTGGGGAAATCGTCTAAAAAAACAGAAATACTCATGGTGTCGTATGATTGGGAATATTAAGATTCATAGGATGTATGTTTTTCATTTGGCCTTGCAAGATTTAATGTTATCTAAGGACTTCAATTTGTTTATTATTTGAAAAATATTCGTTTGCACAATTCTATATTTGGATTTTGTTATGCATGGTGACTGAGAATAGCTACCGAGGGTGCATGGTGCATGGGAAGAAGCCATGGGAAGCATGTAGCATATCAAGAAGAGTTCAAAAGTTAGTTAGGAAGACTAGCCATTGTAGACGGTTATCCCCTCTCTTGTAATAGATTTTGTGAAGTTTCTTTCACTCTATCTCTAGTATAAGTAGTGTAAAGTTTTGTCTTTTGTAGAGATACATTTCAGTTGTAAACTCTTCAAGAATCCTTCAATAAAAGTTTCTCACTTTCAAGATTCATTCTGGTTCATCTTCTACATCCTAACCCTTTTCTTGCTCGATCATATTGGTTGCTTACTTTCAGCAATTGGCGTCGTCCGATGGGAATTCTTGATCTATCAATGGCTGCAATGGCCGTGCGTCTAGAGGCAGAAAAGTTCAAGGGTAAAAATGATTACGGATTATGGAAGATGAATATGAGGGCAGTTCTTATTCAGCAAGGATTGGCCGCTGCGCTCACCTCTGCAGATGCCAATGTCAAAGAGAAAGCGCCCGCGCTTGATGAGAAGGCACATGCGAAGTTATTGAAAAAGCTAGATGAGGTGTACATGTCAAAATCCCTTGCAAACCGCCTCTATATGAAGAGGAGACTATATTCCTACAACTTTGCAGAGGATAGATCTATTTTGAGCAGTTAGAGGACTTCAGCAAATCGATTGATGATCTTGAGGCAGTCGATGTGAAGATCAGTGATGAAGACAGGGCGATTTTAGTCTTGAATGCCTTGCCTAATTCATATGATCAGATGCGGGATGCGATTCTCTATGGGCGTGACAAGCCTATTACATTAGCTGAAGTTCACTCTGCTCTCATGGCAAAGGAGCTGCAAAAGGGATCTGTAAAGCGTCAAGATCCTCAGCCTGAATACCTTATTATCAAGAAGTTCCACAAGAAAAAGTTCAAAAAGAAAGTGGAGGATTCAAAGGGTGAAGGATCTGGTATGAAGGAGACCCGTTCTTGTCATTGGTGCAAGAAACCCAGGCACTTGAAGAAGGTTTGTTATGGTTGGATGAAGAAACAATCTTCTAAAAATCCCCCACAACAATGTTATCAGCAGTGAAGGTGATGAGCCTGCTGAGGTAATGAATGTAATAGAAAGAGGGGAGAAAAGCTTATGGATCATGGACTCTGGCTGCTCTTTCCATATGTGTCCAAATAGGGGTTGGTTTCTTGATCTTGAGGAGTGCAATGGATCTGTGTTATTGGGCAACAACAACACTTGTGCTATCAGAGGGATTGGGAGCATTAAGCAGAGAATGTATGATGGCTCGGTTAGAATCCTATCTGATGTGAGATTTATTCTTGAGGTCAAGAGGAACCTCATTTCTTCAGGAACTCTGGAGAGAAAAGGATTTCTGTTTATTTCATAAAATGGAGAAATGAAGGTTTGCAAAGGAGGTGAAGTTAAGATGGTGGCCAAGAGAATGGGCAGTCTATACTATCTGCAGGCAACAACTATCTCAGGAGAGTCTCATTTAGCAACCAAGAGTGATCTAAGAAGCTAGCATTATAAGTTGGGACACCCAGCTAAAGGCACCTTGAAGGTACTGGTCCAGTAGAAACTCATCCATGTAGCAGATGGTGAAGTGATGGGGCCATGTGAGGATTGCATATTGGGAAATTCAAGAAGCTATCCTTCCCAAAAGGTATACACTCTTCAACCTCTCCACTGGATTATATACATTCAGACTTGTGGGGACCTGCTCCAGGGAAGAGCTTGGGTGGAGGAAGGTACTATATGTCCATAATTGATGATTTCTCTATGAAAGTGTGGGTTTATATCTTGAAAGAGAAATCAGAGGCCTTCACTACCTTCAAGAATTGGTGTAAGGAGATGGAGAATGAGAAGGGAAGATCTCCAAAAGTGCTCAGGACTGACAATGGTTTGGAATACTTATCCAGAGAGTTTGATGGTTTTTGCCAAGATAGGGGTATCAAAAGACACAAGATTATTCCAGCTAGCCCCCAACAAAATGGGGTGGTTGAGCGGATGAATAGAACAATGCTAGAAAGAGTTAGGTGTCTACTGTCATCTTCTGGTGCAGGGAAGCAGTTCGGGGCAGAGGCTGTCTCTACTGCAGCTTTCTTGATCAACAAATGTCCATCTTCTGGCATAGGTGGCTCTATACCAGATGAGATGTGGTATGGTTCTAGTCCTGACTATTCAAGATTGAAGCCATTTGAGTGCAAAGTATTTGCACATCAGAAATTAGGCAAGCTCAATGCAAGAGCAATACAGTGTGTTATGCTGGGATATTAGAGGGGTGTAAAGGGCTACAGGCTATGGTGTGTTGAGCCTGGGAATCAAAAGATTGTTGTGAGTAGGGATGTGGTTTTCATTGAGGACCAAATGCCTCTTTTGGTGAAGAAGCCTGTAGAAAAATTTGGTATGGAAACACATGCTGAAGCTGGTTTTGAGGTGGAGTCTGTGGGTCCTTCTGATCAGCAACATGTACAAACTGAAAATGTGGATGGTGTATTGGAGGATAATCAGGAGATATCAATGCCCCCACAGGATCAGCAGCCCCCTACTCAAGAATATCAAATTGGCAAAGATAGGCCAAGGAGGACCAATGTGAAGCCACCAGAGGTACACTGATTATGAGATGGTGTTTTATGCTCTTCACATAGCTGAGCAGATAGAATTATCTGAGCCAAGTTCCTACACAGAAGCTATCAATGGGCTAGAGAAAGTGCAGTGGTTAAAGGCTATGAAGGAAGAAATTCAATCTTTATTGAACAATAAAACCTGGATTCTAGTGGACAAAACTGAGTTCAGGAAGATCATTGGCTGCAAATGGGTATTCAAAAAGAAGGTTGAGACTGCATAATCTCAAACCATCAGGTTCAAGGCTAGGCTTGTTGCAAAAGGTTTTAATCAGGAGGAGGGTGTAGACTTTAATGAAGTATATTCTCCTGTGGTCAAGTACAATTCTATCAGAGTGCTACTAGCAATAGCAGCTAAAAGGAATTGGGAACTAGAGCAGATGGATGTGAAAACAGTCTTCCTAAATGGAGATTTGGAAGAGTCTATTTACATGGCTCAGCCTGGAGGCTTTGTAATACCTGGTGAAGAGGAAAAAGTTTGCCTCCTCAAGATGAGCATTTATGGTTTGAAGCAAAGTAGCAGGCAGTGGTACCTAAAATTTGGTGAAAGTTTAGCAAGATTGGGGCTCTGCAGATCCCTCTATGATAGCTGTGTTTTTGTGAAGAAGGAAAAAGGTAGAGCAGCTACATACTTGTTGTTATATGTAGATGACATGCTCATCTCAGGACCAGATGTTGAAGAGGTCAGAAAGATTAAGGCTCCGCTGAAATTGGAGATTGAGACGAAGGATCTAGGAATTGCTAAAAGAATACTTGGTATGGATATTGTTAGAGATAGAAGCAAAACTAAGTTGTGGCTATTTCAGACTGACTATATTCAGAAATCATTGAAGAAGTTCAAAGTTCAGAACATGAGGAGTACCTCAACTCCATTGGCAATTCATTTCAAGCTCTAGAAAAATCAGAGAGCAGAAAGTTCTCAGAGGAGAAGAAGGAGATGCAGTTGATCCCCTACTCCAACATTGTTGGGAGTTTAATGTACATGATGATTTGTACAAGGCCTGATATAGCCCATGCTATCAGCACTACCAGCAGGTACATGGCAGGATATGGCAGAATATGGCAAGCAGCATTGGAATGCCTTGAAGTGGAGCTGATAAGTTAGCCATTTTGTTCACTGATCAAGGTGGAGATAGTGAAGAAGCTCTGGTTGGTTTATGTGATTCGGACTATGCTGCTAATCTGGACACAAGAAGGTCTCAAACTGGATACATTTTCACTTTGTATGGTTCTGCTATATGCTGGAAGTCTGGCTTGCAAAATATGGTGGCCTTGTCTACTACAGAAGCTGAGTACATGGCACTCACCTCAGCTGTAAAAGAGAGTAAGTGGTTGCTTGGACTAATATCAGAATTTGGGATAGATCAGCAAAGTGTTGCAGTTCATTGTGACAGTAATGGAGCTTTGTGCTTGGCAAGACATCAGATGTTTCACGAAAGATCCAAGCACATTGATGTCAAGTTGCACTTCATCAGAGATGAGGTGGAGTGTGGCAAGGTTAGGCTGGTGAAGATTGACACAACACACAACCCGACTGACTGATATGCTCACAAAGCCATTGAGCAAGGAAAATTTTGATTACTGTTGCAGGCTAGTAGGCTTGCTTCCCATAGATATCTGATTGCTTGCTATGTCTCTGACAAGGTGGAGATTGTTATGCATAGTGACTGAGAATAGCTACTGACGGTGCATGGGAAGAAGCCATAGGAAGCAGTGTAGCATATCAAGAAGAGTTCAAAAGTTAGTTAGGAAGACTAGCCGTTGTGGACGGTTATATCCTCTCTTGTAACAGATTTTGTGAAGTCTCTTTCACTCTATCTCTAGTATAAGAAGTGTAAAGTTTTGTCATTTGTATAGATAGATTTCAGGTGTAAACTCTTCAAGAATCCTTCAATAAAAGTTTCTCACTTTCAAGATTCATTCTAGTTCATCTTCTACATCCTAACCCTTTTCTTGCTTGATCATATTAGTTGCTTACTTTCAACAGATTCATTTGATCATCTCTATGGGTAGAAAGTAGAATTGATCATATTTTGAACATCCGTTATTTTTCATTTGCATGGTCAGTAAAATCTTTAACATTATTAGTGATATTATTTATTCAATGCATTTTTTATATTGCAATTCTCGAAAAACTTATGAATCCTAATATTCTTGATCATTGAGCAAATTAATTTGGCTATTGTAGTTTAGTTACTGCAAGGGGACCTCATGTCTATGGCTTCGTCTATATGACATACATGTTCCTTGTAAAATTCTATCACTGCTATTGCCTCCTTTAGTCATCAACAGTGCCATCAACTTATGCATTGTAATAAGCCAACGAAGTGCAGTTCAGTTAGTAACACAATTTCCATCCATCCAAATCCAATAAGTCAGAATTCGAGTCATCATGGGGGAAAATTCCTCTAAATAAAACTTGTGCATAGTAATAACTACTACCATCATATTTGCAAGCACTTGATCAAGTTAAGGTGCATATGTGGCCTCATTTTTTCTTTCATGTCACATGTATTGCTCATAAGAAATGGCATGTTTCAAACCACCCCTAGAAGAAAGACTTGATGTAAGGCAAATTAAGAGTAAACATTTGCTCGCACATGTCAACTAAAAACTCTTGGTACTCTTTCGCCTTCGTCTCAACCATGATGCGCCTCCTCCCGGGAATATAATACTATTTCCTAACCCCATTGCTCGCATCATTTTTTGCGGCCGCCTCCGCCCCTGGTTTATCCTCGAGTTTTAATTTTTTATTTTATTAATTATAATTTCTTTCCAAAATCATGTTTTCCCAAATACTCCCTCCGTTCACGAAAAATAGTCAAGATTGTGAATGACACAGGTTTTAATGTATTATTGATACAGTAAGAAAGAGATAGGAAAAAGTAAGTGGGAGGGAGAGAAAAGGTAGTGGAATGAATGTTAATGGACTGTGGGATCCACATTTAGAATGATGGGTAGGGTTAGTATTAGTTGAAAATTTTTCTTTTTGAACTTTGTCTATTATTCGTGGATGGACCAAATGTCAAAACTTGTATATTTTTCGTGGACGGAGGGAATAGTATTTAAGAATCATGTTGCAGTTAGTACTCACTCTGTCCTCAAAAAATAGATAAACTTGTAAGTGAACGCATTTTAATGTGCAATTAGTAAATGGACGGGTTTAGTGGTGTGTAGTTGGTTATAAACTTTTCATATTTAGACTTAGTCTAGTTTTAAAGCACGAACGAAAATGGTAAAACTAGTCTATTTTTTTTAAGACAAATGGAGTGTGAAGTTTGGAGAATCAAAATACATAGAAAAACTATTGAGGAAAAATGAAGAAACCGACATGGTAGATTGAAGAAACCGTCAGACTGAGAGAGAGAGGAGAAAAGTGGGAAATATCTTTATTGACTACATTGTGAAAAAAGTTAATGCAAAATACAATAGACAGCCCCTTGTATAGGCACAAGATAACAAATAATAAATCCTAAACTAATTCTTAATGTATATTTTTATTTCAATTCTAATATGGAGTACTAATTATTAGTCCCAAATATTCGATGCACATAATAACCATTATCAATATTAAAATAACATTATTTACTTATAGTAATTTGTCTTTTTTTTTGTGTGCAAAAAGGTGCAACACTAAGTATGCGAACGTGATTAACAAACATATCATGGAGAACAAATTTAATGGTCCGTCCATACCACTGTGGCATTATGAGGTGGTGTGTCCAGCCAATTACTTTTTGACAAATGGTAAAATAAAGGGATCCACCTCCAACTAGACAAACATTTATTAGGAAACATTCATTATACCACTATTATGAAAAAATACATAATCTTAAATATGAAAATTACTACTATACATTACATTGCATATTTATATATGCACATAATCTTTTAAAATATCTTATATTTACCGACAATAAAAATAATATGAAAAATTGCATAATCTAAATATGTATTTTCGCCTCTTATATGTAGTGGATATTTATACATGCTAATATAGGGTAGTGATAAAATGCAAACTTATATATTGTACAAACTCAAAACTCATCAACACAGCTTCAACACAGTTTCAATACAATATCAACATAGTGTAAAATTTTAAGATTTTAATGTCAACACAATATCAACACAGCATCAATCATTGACTACCGTTGAAATTCTGTTGACATTTTCCTGTTGATGCTTTTTTGTGATCTGTTGATATTTTTCAATTGTCCAGATCATAGTTTTGAGTTTGTACAATATTTAGAGTTTTCATTTGATCAAATTCATGCTAATATAAATATAACTATCAATAAAAAAACATATAATCATATCACACTTGTCAGAATTGTTTTATGGGTATGATTTCTTTTTCACATAAATTAAATTTTTTATATAAAAACGATTACACGATCTTAATTTTACATAAATTAAAAAAATATGACCATAATTAATTTTTTTTAAATATAGACGTTTATATATTTACTCAATAGCTTAATTTGCAAATAAAAATTAAATAATAGTATATATAGTCTATATATGTATACTAGGACCCACGGTCATATTCTAATGCTTATAGCATCCTAATCCAAAATCAAGACCAAATCTCCACCCTTATATTTTAAAATGAGTGGATGAGATTAAATCTTACGAATCTTAATAAATAGTAGACAAAATATCAACAAAATGGTAATATCGTCATTATGTTATCATATGATAATTTTCGTGAATGTTTTCTTATATCAACATAGTGTATTACAAATATCAACAATATGACATAAGAATATCAACACTAGTACAAGAAAATATCAACACATATTTATAGAGATTTTTACATGGTTTTATTGATATTTTTACATGGTTTTATTGAGATTTTTTGATGTATTTGTTGATAAAAATCTGGTATCAACATTTACGAAAACTGAAATAAAAATATCAAATTTCATCATCTGAACGTCGTCGGAACATATGCAATTGAGATCTCATTGGAATCCTTATAAATAATTTGATATATTTTTTGCAAAAAAATAATTTAAATCGAGAGAGTTACATAAATTTAAAGTTTTAAGATGATCTTAATGAGAGGGAATTGACATTAATACCCTCTAATTTTATTTATTAATTTTCTTAATTAAAAATATAATTTATGTGGCATTATTTCAACCACTGGATCTTCTAATCTAATGGCTAAGATTTAGTCTTAGTTTGGGATTGCTAATTAGTTAGCAATTGATCACTCCCCCTAGAGATAGGTTAGGTAGATGATACAAGCAATTCTATCCGTGCAACATGCTCGAAATATGCTTTTCAGTATATCAATCCTAGCAATCTCCCACTTATACTCAAAATCATGCTTTCGAGTATACCCACTGCCAAAACTCTCCCACTTATACTCTAAGCAGGTCTCGGACCATGATACATCGAACTACCATACTCTTCACCTTATGTGTAAAACATGTTTCCATATAGGCATTTTGTGAAAAATTCTGCCAGGTTGTTCTCTGATGATATCTTGGTATCCTTAATTAATTTCATACTTCCTCTCTATGTGACAACTTTTATAGATGTCATTATCGTGGAGTACCAAGAATACCATATATAGTGCACTTTCAACTTTCTTGTACTTGTAGCTCTGTTTAAGGGCACTTGTTAAATTCAAAACATTTGACAAAATTAATGAAACACATATTCTATGATTTAGATACTTGCCTAAGACCATAAAGGTCTAAATAAGCTTCCAAATCACGTGTTTCTTGCCCTTCATTACATAACCATTAAGATGTTCCATGCAGATGATCTCTTCAAGACTTATACTA
Source organism: Salvia hispanica (assembly GCF_023119035.1). NCBI lineage: Eukaryota > Viridiplantae > Streptophyta > Magnoliopsida > Lamiales > Lamiaceae > Salvia > Salvia hispanica. The sequence continues at coordinate 55,438,414 of NC_062967.1, forward strand.
AAGAAAACTGTTTTGACAATCATAATGCATACATCCTAATTTATGTAGGCTACAATAGACAATATACAGATCGACTTAGGCAAAATGACAGCAGAGAATATGATTCTCTCTGGGTATAACCCTTTGCCATTATTCTTGCCTTTTGGGATCCATGTTTATACTTGCGGATCCACTAGCTGCCACTGGCTGAAATAGTCTATTGGTAGTATCGCAAGTCTTGCAAACATTCTTATCTATCTTAGATTATTATTCAAAATCTATCATTTTATCAAGAATGATTATCTGAATGATTCAATGCGTCTTTGTAGTTACATGGATTAGGTTCAAGTTGATCTAAGACTGAGTCTAAAGACTCTCTTAGGCCTGAAGGTACTAGAGTAGACGTGCGGTGCTATGTGATATATGTCACTCGATCTAACAGGTCCAGAGGATTCGACTAGACTTCAGAGGCTAGAAGATCATGAAACTATCAGAAAGGGGTCGTTGGATGCACTCTATTTCTTCAAAAACCTCAACCCACTATACTACAACTTAGCACAGGGAAGTAAAGGATCGATCCCACGAGGACGAAGGTGTTACGAAACTGCATTTGAAGATTTTTTGGGAAAAGGGTTTGGCTGCTGCCACGCAATTTTGTGGGTCGAGAACTTAAACTACTGGGTCTGAGAGATAGAAAAACTTTACTCTACCTACTGGGTCTAAGAAACGAGAGCGTACGGAACATGCATGACTTAGAGAAACTGAGATATTTTAAAGTTCTAAGACAACTGGAGTTAACTTAACTAGACGGACTTTCCTAATTTGGACAGACAAGCATAAAGCGAAAAGTAAAGACAAGTTTCCTTAAACTACCAGGGTCTGGAAAAGCATGCAGAAAAGTAAAAGGACAAAGCAGATCGTACTGACAGGGTCTGGAGGACAATGCAAAAAGTAAAGTACATGCTGAAAAAGTACTGACATAAAGCAGATCTGGCTCTAACTACCAACAACTTCATCTTCTTCGGGAATCAAACGAGAATAGCAGATAAAACAGAGTATTAAACACCATGAAAACAGAGCAAGCTTCAGATCTAAACTTAAAATGAGAAATTAAAGCCTAAATTAACAGATCTACGCTACTAGACCTATGTTAGGTTTGGTACACTGAAAAGCATGTTTCGAGCAAGTTTCGCGCGAATAGAATCTTGCTTGTATACATAAAACTCTACAATCCATTTTTAACCCGATTCAGTATTATTCGAGCAGTCTCGCACGAATAGAATCACTATTATTATTACATTGTGTTTGCTTGTGCATTTATAAGATGTTTTACAAACATTTAAATGCATAAGAAGTAAACAAAGTCTAAGTCTTTTGCTTAGTAGACCGGTTGTGGGCGTTGTTCACTTTAAGGTAACACGGTCAGATCTATGCAATGCTTTGCAAAAGAAAAAGAAGAATCTCACAACCTAGATAGGCTTTGGCTACCTATTGTAAAAGGTTGTAATGTCAGTCCACATATTTCTAAGCCTTATTGAAATAAGATGACATTGGTGTGGTATAGCACTGAACGGATCTAACAAGCAAGACGTGTCTTTATGCTATCTACTGAAGACTAGGTGTTGATAAAATACTACTCCCTCTGTCCCATTAGAAATAAAACGTTTTCCTTTTTAGGTTGTCCCAATAAAAATGAAACGTTTCCTAAAATAGAAACAACACTCTCTCTACTTTTTCTTCTCTCTTACTTTACTCTCTCTTCATTAACTCACAAATCACCACTGCATAAAATCTTGTGCCGAAAAGCAAATGTTGCATATTTATTAGGACGGAGGGAGTATTTCTTAATCTACATATGTTAGCAATGAGCATACGGTATTGATTATGCACTACTTTGACTTATCAAATGGTGCGGGTTTTTCGCAACCCAATAATCCTGATATATTGGGTAGTGGTGATTAATATCTAGCGGTGCTAGGATTGCTATTATGTTGAATCGTGCACGAGGTGAGTCTCATTTGATAATATCCTCAAGAGGAGCTCGAACAAGGTTTTATTATTCGGAAAACTGGCCAGTTGGAGTTTTACTCTATGAATAATAAATAAATGTTTCTTGCTAAGTCCACTCTTGAAATTAATAAGATATTAATTAATTAAGTCCATAGCAGACATTAATTAATTAATGGACATTTATATCTTAAGCGCGGGAAATAAATAATAAACAAAGTGGAAACTCGGATTACTTGTAATTTCGAAATTGGATGGGGAGAGTTCAATATTACTTCTGTAGTGGCTGCTCGTAATATTCCAATATAAGCTTGTATTAAATTGTGGGTTCAATTTAATTAGTAAAAAGCTAATTGGGGGAGCCCATATCCAAAACCTTCCATAGATCCATGTCTGGGCCCAAAAGGAGACAAAATTCATTCATTATTATTATTCATAATTTTCGTCCCCCTCAACCTAGAGGAGTTCGAATTTCTCTCCTAATTGGAGAAGGATTTATTCTGTCTTCTTTATTCGAGTCCTAGTATTTTGATAAGATCAGCCCACCCCGATATCGAGATACAGTTCGGGAACCAGAGAGAAGATTTGTGGTCCAAGTATTGAAGATCATCACGTGGAGAAGGCGCGAGCAATCGACGATTCTTTGGAGAATCAAATCGGTAACTCTAAACCGTAGAAATCATGTTTAGGATTTATATTTTCTATGCATGAATTATTTGCGTTCTAGCACGCAATTATCTGTTTAACATGTGAATTGATTAATCGCATAATCGGTTAAATAGATCCGTGTCTGATTTATTTGTTTTGTACAAGTCTTCCGCTGTGCAAGGGGCTCCTAACGCCATCAACCTAAAGGATGCAGAAACAGAAAGTGAACAACCATAATCATGCACGACGTAAACAGCAAACACCAGATACACGAAACTCGAACTCAAACACACCACGATTCAATAAATCCAGAAATCTCCATATGCAAATCCCCAACCTCCATCAACAAACCAACAGATCTCAGCTCCAAACATCCAACAATGAACAAGAACGTAAGTTAAAAGCAAGAAATAAACATCAACTCAGCAATATCCAACAGAAACCGACATAAACTTCCATAATAAAGAGAAATAGGTTTGAATCCAGTAGATCAAAGCAAGAACTAGAGTTATGAAACTTAAAACCAACAAGTAATAAACAAAAGCAAGTAAATATTGTTTCTTCGCCTTCACAAGGCGGTGTTACACAACAGCAAAATAACAATGATGAGAACCACGGTGGCCAGAATCCTCCATCTCCAAGTGCGCAGCAAACGAAATGAGAAATTTGAAGTGTGGAACTAAGGAATGGAACGAGAGCTTAAGCTAAAGTGCGAGTAGAAGTCCTGTCTTATTCTTCAAGGTTGAGCTCTTTATATATGTGAGGCTCTGATCCCTAGGGTATCCCTCTGGTAATTGGACGTTTTTGCCCTTGAATAAGACTCTCAAAAATAATCTGCTCTTGTTCCATTCTACTCATGTCGCCAACTTTTGATTCTCCCAGGTCCGAATTTTTACTTCAATTCCATCTCTTTTGCATCTGCCAGTTCAAGTAACAGCAACTCCTAGGTCCAGCAGATTTACTACGCACCTGAACTCATAAACGCACATTAGCGCCCCAAATGCATAGAATTTTAACCCTAAACCAATGCATGAAACGAGCCTTATCAAGGCCCATGAACTTATTATGTTCACAAAGAACGCTCCCACTACGACCATGACTCTTACAATGTTAGTACAACATTGATTTTCTAAATGCATAAGTGTCTACATCAAAGAATCTAGTATTTGTGTAAACAAACATTTATCTTGCCTTGAAGATTATAGAACCTATACATTTTCTATCAATTGGGACAACCTTAAAAAATACCTCAGTACACAACTCCAATTACTTGGATACCTTTTCCAAAACATATGTTGGAATAACTCCACACCTTGAAGAGATGTGCTGGACTAGACTTACCTCTAGTCCACAACTCGTGTGTTGTAGAAGGTACTGGTGTTATGGTAGTTTCTTTAAGATATAACTCGTTGTTTCCAACGTATATCCCATCAATGATAAGGTGTTATTGAGTGAAACTGTTCCCATATCGAATTTGTCTTTGAGAGACTTCGATATCTTCTTATATGACTATCCCATTCTTTAGAAGAATGCATGGAGTATTCAACTAGGATTTAATTCCCACTACTGATCTTAACTCATTGCTCGTCTCCCATGGTGTAGACCATTGAGACTTGCTAGTCTTTCTATGTTGCATCTCTATAAGTATTCTGAATCCCTTGAACCACCAAAGGATCCTTACTTATAGTGCATCAACCAGACTTACTTGACTTTCGAGCTATTTAACAAGCAAGTTGTTAAAATCTCGATAGTCACTTGAGTTAGACAAAATCAGTTTGAACAATTACTAAGTACTTTCTTGGCCTTATGTCTAAGTGCCATAAATACTTTATCATTCATTGTATAAGAAGTTGAACTGTTGTTCGAAACTCAATCTTGTTGCATTTATATTGTTTAGATACTATGCTGTATAATTTGTTTTTCTATGGTACTATATAGATATTCGAATCACATTTCTTAATAATGCACGCATTATAAAATGACATCGAACATCGCTTAATCATAAACAAGTTTAGAAACTAAAACTGAATTCTTTCTAAATTAAACTGTACCAAAAAAACAAAACTCTAACATCAAAACAAAACAATTAAGTGAGCATAAATAAATTACTCCCACTATAACAACTGCCCAACTGGATTAAGATCTTTCCTTTAGAAGTTGCATTGTTATCTAAGTCATTGTCCTTCTTTAGAAGAGGTCAATCCGACTTACAATGCATCTTCACTCTGCCTTTTCACCTGATTTATCTTGCCTTTCATGCTTTCAGCAGGCATTGATGACAATTCAGGTCTTCCCTCTTTCCATAGCTTTAACGAATTTGTCATCTATCATGTTATCTTCCTCTATTAGTAATAAAGCGAATATCATGTAGAAGGCTTCCAAATTTTAAGTAACAACCTTCATACTATCACTTCCTATTACATTTGACGAAGAACTGAGTGTAGAAACTATTTGAGTAACTGAATCAGAAGATTCTTCAAAATATTTTATCTCTCGTGGATATTCCAATAGAATCTAGACATCTTCCTTATTGGATATTCCTGTTTCATCAATATAAACCAAGACGTGTCTTACTACTTAAAAGAAATTAGTTTGACCTTCTATCTCAAAGAACTTGTCAAGTACATGCATAAAATGCATTCTTGAACTTTAAGTTTTCGGCAATGCTAATTTTATCCATTTACATTTCCAGTCTACATAATTTTGGCCTTCGAGTTTGATTTCTTTAAGTTCGTAGACATTATTAAGAATTTGGCTGAAAAGAAATAACACTATTAATCACATACTATGCTTGATACATAATTGCAAACAACCACAAAACAATTTATGTATCTCGCAACTGCCAAAACCAAAATAAGTACGCCTATAGGGAGGTCATACAAATTCGGATTCCAACAATTTCCTAGTCACAATACCGACGAATAGTCCAGAGACCACTAAGGTGGCATGGCCGCCAAATATTTCCTAAGCTTTAACCATAAATATTTGCATCTAGGAATTTCATTTCTGTTTTGATACTACTTCTAGGGAAGGTCGTACGCCACTAACAAATTCCATAGCTATCTCATAAATATGTTTAAACATACGAACTTGCAATTTCACAGGATTATGGCTCTCACTAGGGTGGGTTGCGATAATATTAGAAACACGCTTCTGGTTTAAACAATTTACTATTAAGAAGTCTAATCTTATGAACTTGCTATTTCGTAGGATTATTGCTCCCACTAAGGTGGGTCGCAATAATATTAGAAACTGCTTCATATATAGACCAATTTATAGAGACCATATACAACGCACTGTTGTAATTATCGCTTAGTTATTTTGAACATGGTTTTTGCATAATTATCACATAAGCAGATAAGGCAGATTAATCCACTTATAATAGATAATCACCAAATAAATAGACAAATCCATTTACTTCATGGTAATTAATCACACTGGATAATTATTGAAATTATTTAATAAATCTAGGGAGATTTAATTAAATAATTAATTCCTTATCTTATTCCGAATAAAAATTTCAGAAGATAAATTTATCTTGGATTATGGTTATCCAATTTAATTTAGGATTTACCTAGATACAATTTAATCAGTCTAAATCCTCTTAGGATTATTCTAGATTTTACATGGATAAAATCAAATCCTGAAACTTAAGATAAGACTGACCATGGATTATGATTATCTAAAACACACCAGGATATTTCAGGATATAAACAAATTTATCCAAATCCATAAGATGAAGATAAAATCCAAACATTCCAAGATTTAAAAAAAAAATCTTAGATTATTTAGAATAAGAAACTAGAATATATCATATCTATTACGATTTATTCTAGATAAAATTAATTTTATCAAAATCCAATTAGATAAGGATTATATTGTATTATCTTTATCCAAATTTATCTAGGATGTTATCTAAATAGAAATAAATCTATTTATATCCATAAAATTAGGATAAACTAGAATTAATATTAATTCAACTAGGATTTAAGTAGATAGAATTAAATCTATCTTAAATCCAAATGATAATACATTACTGGATTAATAATTATCTAAATCTACTAAGATATATTCTAGATAGATATAAATCTATCAATATCTATAAGACAGAGACAAAATTTAATTATCTAAATCTACTAGGATATTTTGTAAATAGAATTAATTCTATAAATATCCACAAGATAAAGATAAACATGGATTTTAACTATCCAAATCAACTAAGATATATTCTAGATAGAATTAAATCTATCTATATCTACAAGATATGGATAAACATAATTAATATTTGGAAAATGTTTTAGAGACATAATGTCTCCAAGCCATAATGTCTCCAAGCCATAATCCCATATTGAGGTTAAAATAGTCATTTTATATTTTTATTTAAATTTATGTTTTATACATATACCATACTACCCTTATGCATATAAAATATTTATTTGTATTTAAGAATTAATGCTCTAACTTCATTATTTCTCTCTCATCTCTACCATTTCTCTTTACAAAATTGATGCTCTAGATCTCATTCTTTTCTTTTTTCCATCTCTACCATATTTTGCAGCTTTTGAATTCGGATTTCAATGGAGACATGGAGTAGTAGCCTGAACTCAGTGGCGGACACAGTAAGGAGGAAGGAAGGGCTTAAGGCTTAAGCCCCTCCCAAGAACTTTTTTTTGTGTTTTGTCCTACTTCAATTTTTTGAAAAAAATTCGCGAACACTCTTTAGCCCTTCCCAAGTTGATATTATTGAAGAGTAAATCATCAGGATTAGAATGGTAGAAGGGACTGAACTTTGAAATCAAAAAATTGCAAAGGTGAAATCACAGAGATAAAAATAGCTGCTTGTTTGAAGGAATGAGAAGATGCTCTTTTTAAATAAAATTAATAATATAATATTATTTTAATGTAAAAGTTTCCTCTATGAATAGTGTTGAATATGTGGACTAGATGAGCTTTAAGTAACTACCGTGTCAATATATGCATTCAAATTCAAAGTACAATTAACTTAAGTAAATATATACTCAAATCTTCAAATAAAAGTATTGACTTTAATTTTACTTTTTATTTAGGAAGTGTACATAAATTTTGAAATTTTAATTACTCCAATAATACTAAATTTTGAATTATCTTTATTTTTTGTCTAGGAAGTGTACATAGACTTCAATCACGTAATATTAGTTTATTTAAATAAAATTTAATATAATAAATTAACCTTTATTTAAATAATACTATACAATATTTTTAAAATTCTAAACTTATAGGTGATTTAATAGTTAATTTTAATTTTATTTTTACAAAATATTATTGAATCTGGAATTTATATTTATAAAAGTAACAAATTAATTTAACTGCATGAATTCTTAGAGCATCAAAATTAAGATTTGACTTTAACGATTTAGAACTTTAATGATTATTTAAGAATAAAATAATTGGATGCGAACAAATACTACTATTTAATTGGGTAATAACACTAAAAATAATTTAGAATGATAACAAGTACGGTATTTTACAATTTAGAATTTTAAATATTATTTAATAAAAAAATAATTTGATGTGAATAACTATACTATTTTGTTTGACGATAACACTAAGAAATTAAGTATATAAATGCATGTATTCGTTTTTTTGACTTAGAACATTAATAATTATTTAATACTAATAAAATAATTTGATGCGAATAACACTAAGAAATTAAGTATGTATTTGCATGTAATACTTAGACGACGAGTTACGTGTTGCAATAGAAAACCCTGCTAGCTTCGCATAATCTCGATAGGTTGTCTTAAGGCTCTCTTTTGAATCATATTCCGTTCCCTTCATAGGAGCCATATTGGCTATAAGATCTTCACCCGAAACATCATCATCATCGTCGCCGTCTACACCATTAGAATCTAGGATCTCATTAGCTGTTTCCTCTCTGTTTTTATTTTCATTCTCGTCTTCTTTTATCCAATCATCTCCTTCTTCATCATTGTTGTTATCTTCCTCTTCCACTGTCACATCATATACTTCTTCACCATTGTTGTTACTCTCTTCCGATAACTCATGATTGTCGCCAAAAACTTCCTCAAATATCTCGTTCATCATAGACGTATGTGTATTCATCATACACGAACACAGGATGGAAATGTAACTAAAAATAATTGCAGAAAAATGGGACTAATTAGTTTTCAGCTAATTGCAGAAAAATGGGAAATGTAACTAAAAATAATTGCAGTCGCGAAATTCAAAAATTCAATGGAAGCAAGGACAATATGATAGTTGACTGATAAGTATGGATCTAAAAATTCAACTCCCACACCCAATAGTTTAAAGCATTACAGCTATCTTCCATTTGGAATTAACAGTGCCTAATTGTCTAATTCATTATTCAGTATTTGCATAGTTAAATGGCCTCAGTTTTAAATCCATCATCGTACCTAACACGGTATAACATTGGATACTACTACGATCCCTTATTTAATGATATTTCATATTTGCTCTCATAAATTTTTGTTTGGAGTATTCAAATAAATTAACATACACTCGTTTGAGACCAATTCTTTATTCACAGTTTCTCCAGATATTTACAAAATTTTTATGCATGACCCACCATTTTTAAGTTTCCACACACCATAGCTAATAAAAAAGTTTCCAGATATTTACAAATTTATTATGCATGACGCTTTCAACACACTATACCTAACAAAATGGGCATTCTTCTCCACTTGCAATATAATTTGCTTAATATCTATGTAGTCCCAAATTGCAAAAATCGTGAGATGTGATAATCTAGTTATATGTGAAAAATGTACAACATCCCAAAAATCTCACAAAAACCCCATGTATATTTTAATGAACATGTATAGGAGGCCTAAAACACGTATAAATAAGAGAAAAGAGTGGTACCTTTGATGTTTTTTTATATCGTGGCAGCAATGATTTGGATGAACAAGGCTGAAGATGCGGCAACCTGTGACGCGGAGGGCCGGACGGCGGAGGCTGATCGACGGAGGGAGGAATGAAGATATTTCTGCCGTGACAATATCTTTATTTGTGATTGCATACATTTAAAGTAAAAGATTGTAATTTGATATGAGTTTGACTTTTATATTTAGATAAAAGATATTAATATGATATGATTATCTTTCCTTTTATATTAATTGATATATATTCATTTATTTAATTATTATTTAATTCAAAATAAGGGTATAGTAGTCCATATAATAATTTAGATTATGGCAAAGTGACATAATACCCTTATGGCTTGGAGACATCATGTCTCTAAATCACTACCCTTAAAATTATCTTAGTCTATTTAGGATTTATTCACATAGAATTAAATCTATATAAATCCATAAGACAATAAAATTAATTATTATCTAAATTTATCTAGGATTTAAAACGCTAAACACCAAACACATCATTATAAAACAACGCGGAGTTCATTACAACTTTATTTGTAGTTCATTATAGGGATTCAAAGATTTAAAAACAATGACATCATCTAGCATAATTCAAAAATCTGAAGTTCATTATAAGTTTTTTATTAGTTCATTGTAATGAACTCCACGTTGTCTTATAATGATGTTATCCGGCGTTTAAGGTTTAAGACTGGTTTGGTATTGATCACAGTCCGATGATAATTAATTGTTAAAGTTGAATGAAAGTAAAGTAAGAGAGAGAATAATGTAGAAATGACTCTTATTACATTAATCTCTCTCTTACTTTACTTTCCCTCCACTTTAACTTTTTATTTCATTTCGTAAAACAACGTCCGAAAAGAAACTATTCAGTTGTAGTGGGACGAAGGGAGTATAATTAAAGAAGTCTCGTGTACCCCACAATTGCATTTAAGCTCCATTGCACAAGCACACAAACCACATAATCACGTATTAATATTTATTTGTTAAACACATTAAATTTTAGAATATGCATACACTATCTGTACACACCAACAAAACTCCATCTAGTTATTTACTCCAAGATCTTGTCATTTCCTTTGTTACTTGCACTTGAGCCCGGTCGTCTATTTTTAGATAAACACACATATCTTAAATACATAAATACTTTTAAACACTAAAATACAAATCAATACCAACTATTATCTCTCTTTTACTTTTTTATTAAACTTCAATTTTTGAGCTTTCATTAACTCGTAACATCAATTTACCATTTATGCTATTTCATTTATATACAAAAATAATGTCATTGCATCACATACACTCCCTCAGTCTCATTATAAGTGATGTGTTTTCCTTTTTAAATCGTCCAATTATAAGTGATACGTTTCCTTTTATAGAAAAAAAAATATTATATCTTTCACTTACTTTTTGAGCGGACGGAACATTCACATAGTTACAAGGTTGTATTCTAGAATCTAGATAGTATTTATATTTACGTCATAAATTCAAATTTGAAACATGATTTTAAATATTAAAGAATTTAAAACCTTACCAAAAAAAAAGGAAAAAACATCAATTAGTAGAATAACATATCGATTTTATTTCAAGAAATTCTCACCATTTACATCATTATTCCAAGAAAAAGTGCAATACTTATAAATTTATTTAAGTAAGATGATAAAAATCAAGACTAGGCACAAACAGGAAGCGGGACTCCACAGTTGGCGAGAAGATTCTTGGCATTGGTTGGATCTTGAATAAAGTGCTTCAATGATGGATCGTTCTGAAATGTGCAGAAGCATGATCCTTGCTCCCTTAGCTTACTACAACATTCCGCTGTCGGTTTTACTTTTCCACCACTAACAAACGATGGGTAACATGACTGCAGCTCATTGACATTACACGTCCTGGCCGTTGTTTCATGAACCTGCGCTGCCACCATAATCAACATGCACAATGTGAATAACAAACCCTTCATCATTACAACAAATATACTTTTAATGTTTTACTAAGTTTGTGTATTCTAATTGAGAAAAAATACTGCTATATTTATAATAGAGTACTTACTAATTTTTAAAGTTTATTTTATAAGTTGACTCTTTATAATAACTGAAAATTAATTCTTGATATTGAGTTGATTTTATCTATGTAAATGTCAATCTAATCTCGATAGCGTAATGTTAAACCAAAAAAAACTAGGCAAGAACACTTTTAATATTTTTAATACTAATATTTAACATGTGTTTAAAGGAAATTATAATCAATTATTACAACTTTCTTTCTACCTATCTATCTATTTATAAATACATCTTTCTATCTTTCTATCTATCTATTTATTATTATACCTTTCTATCTATCTATTTATCTACTAATCTATCTATCTATCTATCTATTATTACACCTTTCTATCTATCTATCTATCTATTTATCTACTTATCTATCTATCTACACATTATAAAAGCCGAGCTTTGGCATTAATTTCAAATATTTAAGAGTTTTGGGTATAAATTTGGTTATTTATAAGTTTTTGGCAAATTTATGCAAAACATGTGTGCATTTTATAATTGGCAAATGATGTAACTGTTGGTCATTAAATTTTAATAATTATTAAAATTTTACGATATGGAATTTTTTAGTAACTCTGTGTTGTATCTAATTCATATACATGATCAAAAAGTCATGGAACCACCAATTCATGGAACAAATTATGTTACCGCCAATTGTATCTAACTTCCTATATTCGATATAGGAAGTTAATTTATTCCTAATAATACTATTAATGAATATGACGTTTATTTTTTAAAACTGTATTAATGGGATATAGTATAATATAATAATGGACAAATCAAAATTAAGTTTGTCTTTGCAAATAAAGAAATAATAGATACAATTCTTAGTTATATAGTATGATTATGTTTTTACCTATTTAAGATAGTTCATATATATAATTCACCTTCCTCAATAATCCACAAATTACAAACCATTGAAAGTTTGACTAATTTAATATGGGAAGAAGAGATAAGAACGTGGGTGAAATTTAGGAGTATATTTGTTTTTATATTTTTAGCCATAATATTTTAATAAATTTTCGTTCTTTTTGCGCATTGATTATCTATTTTATTTAGTAATTTTATTTTGAATTACAATGTTAGAAATTTACCATGAAATTGTAATTCAATTTAAATATTCAACTCCACTAGATTATTTTAGTTTTGTTTTTAATTTTATCAAATTGAATAACAACATATTTTTGCATTATAAAAATGTGTTAATATATTTTTGGATATGTTCTTATTGTTGTGCATTTTTCTGGTATGAAGAACGATCGGGGAAATCGTCTAAAATAAAAAAAAAAACCCCGAAATACTCGTGTTGTTGTATGATTGGGAATATTAAGATTCCTAAGATGCATGTTTTTCATTCGGTCTTGCAAGATTTAATGTTATCTAAGGACTTCATATGTGTTTATTATTTGAAAAATATTCAAAATTGATAATCTTTTAATATTGTTAGTGATATTATTTATTTAATGAATTTTTTATATTGTAATTCTCGAAAAACTTATGAATCATAATATTCTTGATCAATTGAGCAAATTAATGTGGCTATTGTAGTTTAGTTACTGCAAGGCGGCCTCATGTGTATGGCTTCGCCTATATGACATACATGTTCCTTGTAAAATTCTATCTCTGCCATTGCCTCCTCTAGTCATCTATAGTGCCATCAACTTATGCATTGTAATAAGCTAACGAAGTGCAGCACAATTGGTAATACTATTCCAATCCATCCAAATCCAATAAGTTAGAATTCGATTCATCATGGGGTAAATTCCTTTAAATTAAACTTATGCATAGTATTAACTACCATCATATTTGCAAGCACTAGATCAAGGTAAGGTGCATATGTGTCACATGTATTGCTCATAAGAAATGGCAACCCTCAATGGCTCAAACCACCCCTAGAAGAAAGACACATGTCAACTAAAAACTCTTGGTACTCTTTCGCCTCCGTCTCAACGATGATGCGCCTCCTCCTGAGAATATAATACTATTTCCTAACCCCATTGCTCGCACCATTTTCTGCGGCCGCCTCCGCCCCTGGTTTATCCTTGAGTTTTAATTTTTTATTTTATTAATTGTAATTTCTTTCCAAAATCATGTTTTCCCAAATACTTCCTCCGTCCATAAAAAATAGACAAGATTGTGAATGACACGGGTTTTAATTTATTATTGATAAAGTAAGAGAGAGGGAAGGAAAAGGTAGTGGAATGAATGTTAATGGATTGTGGGTTCCACATTTAGAATGATGTGTATTGTTAGTATTGGTTGAGAACTTTCCTTTTTTAACTTTGTCTATTTTTCGTGGATGGACCAAAATGTCAAAACTTGTATATTTTTCGTGGACGGAGGGAGTAGTATTTAAAAATCATGTTGCATTAATTAGTACTCACTCCGTCCTCAAAAAAATAGATAAACTTGTAAATGGACGCGTCTAAATGTGCAATTGGTAAATGGACGGGTTTTAGTGGTGTGTAGTTGGTAATAAACTTTTCATATTTAGACTTAGTCTAGTTTTGAAGCACGATCTAAAATGGTAAAACTAGTCTATTTTTTTAAGACAAATGGAGTGTGAAGTTTGGAGAATCAAAATACATAGAAAAACTATTGTGAAAAAATGAAGAAACCGACTTGGTAGATTGAAGAAACCGTCAGACCGAGAGAAAGAGGAGAAAAGAGGGAAAATATCTTTGTTGACTACATTGTGAAAAAAGTTAATGCAAAATACAATAGACAGCCCCTTGTATAGGCACAAGATAACGAATAATAAATCCTAAACTAATTCCTAATGTATATTTTTATTTCAATTCTAATATGAAGTACTAATTATTAGTCCCTAATATTCGATGCATATAAACTAATTCCTAATGTATATTTTTATTTTCAATTCTAATATGAAGTACTAATTATTAGTCCCTAATATTCGATGCATATAATAACCATTGTAAATATTAAAATAACATTATTTACTTATAGTAATTTGTTTTTTTATTTTGTGCGTAAAAAGGTGCAACACTAAGTATGTGGACGTGATTAATAAACATATCATGACCTTCTAGAGAGAGGTTAGGTAGATGATGTTCTGTCACGCGCCAGGACCACATCGTGAAGCCCACTCACGAGTTTGTTAGTGGACTTTGTTTAATCTAGTATTTCCTCCGTCTCACCTAAGAGGACACATTTGTTAGTCGACACATAATTTTAGGAATTGTTGGTTAATGTGGTTGATTGAAGAGAGAAGAAGTGTGTGAAAGTATTAAATGGAGAGAAAAAGAGAGTTAAATATTTAATTAGAAAGAGAAAAAAAGTAGTTGAATGCATTAATTGGAGAAAAAAAGTTGTCAAAATTAGAAATATGTCATCTTGGTTTGGACAAGCAAAAAAGAAAAATGTGTTAGCTTAAGTGGGACAAATGAAGTATTTAATTATTATTATTTTTAAATCGATAATACTTTCTTCGTCACGCCATAAACGAAGCGTTTATTTTGGGAACAAAATTTATGAAAATGATGTTTACAGAGTTAAGTGGAGAGAGAATAAAGTAGAAGAGTGAAGAGAGAATAAATTAGTAGAGTAATTATGTTATATTTTGTCAATAAAATGGTTCACTTTAGTCGGAACGTCTATGATTCGTTTATAGTGGGACTGGGAGAGTAAAATCTTTTAACTCAAAATTTACACACTATTCATTTTTTATTTTTTTTAGCCTCCAATGTCTTTCCTCAACAATAAATATCACACTGAATAATCCCTCCGTCACCATAAAAAACAAGAACATTAGGGACGGCACGAGAATTAATGTATAATTGGTAAAGTAAGAGGAGATGAAGAGAATAATAGTTAAAATTATGTTACTGAATAGCGGGGCCCACATTTTGATGATTTACTCTTCCGCAACAGTACTAGTATGGGAAGGGCTAACCCTAGTATTTGAAATTTAAGAAAAAAAAATTGAAATAGAAAATAACATAAATAAAACTTTTGGAAAGGGCTTAAGCCCTCATCTCAACTCTCCTGTGTCCGCCAATGAATATACTCAACTTGCCAGATGTCCTCCTGTTGATTTTTGCTATGGAAGATTTACAGTTTTAATAAAACAAAACAAAACAAAATCTATTTTGTAATGCACCACTTTTTCGAATCCTAATTTTTGAGTTATAAAATTTTTGCATTAAATGCTTTTAATGCTATGGAGTATGTGGATTAATTGATGAGTGATTTAATTGCGTGATTTCTTTGTGACCTAATTGCGATTTGGAGTTGAGATTGATTGAATAGTCAAAGATGTGGAAATTATGACGTGGCCGTTGAAAGGTCAATGTGTTGAGAATATGAGGTGGAAGCAGTGTTTTAAAAACCGGACCGGACCGGCCGGTCCGACCGGTTCGGCCGTGAACCGTTGCCTTGTCCGGTCCGATTCACCCTATAAAACCGTTCATCAATTAGACCGTTTTGAACCGGATGAGCCGGGTGGTTCGACCGGAAACCGGAAATCGGTCCGACCGATCAGAGTAAATTTTCCTCAGTTTTTCCTCCTTCCAGCAACTCCTTCACGGCTCTCACGAAGCTGCCGGACTGCACCTCCTGTCGGCGTGTGCCAACTCCTCCTTCGTGGCTCCTACTATATTGCTCTGCTGCACTCTACCGCACCGCTTCCAGCGGCTGTGCAGTCCCACTCTGTTTCAAATTTTGGCTAAGTTCTTTCCATTTCAAAATCCTTATGTTTCTTGATTTTGGAGAGTGGAGAGTACGAGTAATGGAGTATTTGAATAGCCCTTCCCATTTCACTGCCACATCACTAGCCCTTCCCACTAGCCCTTCCCACAATTAAATTAATTCACAATTAAAATTAAAATTGACGGAATTAAAATTCGTCACGAATAGGAACGGGAAATACGAAAATTACATTACATAATTAAAAAAAATTACATAATTTAAAAAAAACATAGTTTAAAAATAAAATTACATAATACCCTCGGCTCTCACTCCTCCTCCTCGTCCTCGTCCCCATCGCCCGTGCCGCTGCCGCCTCCGACGTCCCCGCCCCCGATCTCGACGCCATAATCATCAATGGGTGGCAGCCTTAAATCGCGCCGACATTGGTCGACCACCTCCTTGCACAGCCTTTTCAACACTGGATCCTGCGCGTTATACCACTTCATAGTGCTCTGCATCAGGGTCTTCGTTTGTTGCGCGCGGGCGAGGACGTCGTCCTCTGGGCCTCCCGGGGCCTCCGATTCGACCTCGTAGGACCCGCTGCCGCTGCCGCTTCCTCGCCATCCGCTGCGCAGCCTGTTGCCCCATCGGGCGCCGACGACGGCGAGAGTCTGTTCGTGGTAGCGGGGCCTCTTCCTCGGCTTCGGGGAGCTCGTGCGAACCACAAGCACTGCTGTTGTACTCACCGGAAGAGTTGATCTTCGTCCGCTTCCAGCCTGATTCTACACCAAGCGCAAAATTTTGCGAATCCTTGACCACGAGAAAGGCCTCCCACCGGTCAAACTCTTTGATGTTCAAATCTCGGTTGGGGTACTGGGCCAAGGTTTGTCGCCTCACATCATCCTCAGACATGCCGCTGCTTACCATGCGCATGTTGTTTTGGTAGAGGGCGGCAAAACGACTGAGCTTAGACCTCAACCGAAGCCACTGTTTCCGGCATTGCTCGGGTATGCGAGGCTTCGCCCCAGGCGGTTTGACGTTGCGGTAGGCGGCACTAATGCGATGCCACATTCGGTCAACATACTTGTTCGCCCCGACATAGGGATCCTCTACAACACCGATCCATGCCTTCGCAAGCGCGGCATTTTCCCACACGGACCAGATCGTCCTCCTCTCAGTCTCATCCTCGCCCTCCTCCTCCTCTGCCCCCGTGTGCGATGAAGAGCTCGGGACTTTGCCCTTGCCCTTGCCCCTACCCCCGCCTCTGGCCTTGCCCTTGCCTTTGCTCCTGCCCCTTGCAGCTGGCTCCGCCTCATCGGGAGTCTCACGGATCGGCGATATCCCCAGATCCTCAAAAGAGAAAGTCTCGATGCCGGCGTACTGAGTCTCCGGAACAGTACTAGGGGAATCATCGGCCAACAAATCTATATATGGCCGATACACAGATTCCCTAGGCGTCCTCGGGCTCCGCCTCTCCATCGACCCACCCACCGACATATTTGGCGGCGTACCGCCCATCCCCACTGCCCCGGGCATCATCCCTCCCACCCCCGCCATATTTGGCGGCATACCGCCCATCCTCGCTGCCCCTGGCATCGTCCCACCCATCCCCGACATATTTGCCTGGCATACCCGCTGCCCCTGGCATCATCTGACCCATCTGACTCATCCAAGTGTACTTAGTGTAGAACATTTGGGGAGTCATCACCGGCATACCGCCCATCCCCGCCATCCCCGCCATGTGGGGATTCATCCCCGCCGTCCCCGCCATTTGGGGATTCATCCCCGCAAAATTTCCCTCCGATCCGATGGGAATCGAGGGTGTGTTTCCTCCGCTCGTGGTGGGTGAGTTTCTATTGTACTTCATTGTAGTAGAAATGAAATTTGTAGATTTAGAGAGAGAAACTTGTCAACACAAGTGGTGTGAATGAAATGAAGTTCAGGGGAGCCCTATTTATAGAGTTTTTTTTTTTTTTTAAATTAAAAATTAAAAATGTCGGACGTCCGACCTTCGCCACAGTGGCGGACGTCCGGTTGGACGTTGACGCGAGGGGCGAGCCCATCGCAGGGGCACTCGGGACGGGCGTGGGCGGATGTCCTGCTCACTACGGCGGACGTCCGGTCGCCCGTCGCCGACGGGCGAAGGGGAAGGGCGACGGTGGAGACACCCTTATAGGCTTATTGCTGTGAATTAGAAAATAGGTTGCATTGGTATTGCAAAAAGTTTTTTGGAATTCGAGCATATGGATATGCGTGTAAATTGGAAGGAGAATATCAATTAAGTACTCCCTCCGTCCCACAAAAGATGTCACACTTGTGGGACGGCACGGGATTTTAGGAGGTTTTGTTTTGTGTGTTAAATAGAGAGAGAAAATATAATTTTTATATTCATGTGAGAGGAAACTTTTTCCAAAAAGGGAAATGTGACATCTTTTGTGAGACAAACTAAAAAGGAAAGTGTGACATCTTTTGTGGGACGGAGGGAGTACTATATTTCTTAATAACTAAATTAATTTAGCGTCTAATGTGCGATTGTCACCACTCACGGTATACTTAATTTTGTATATTTGGTTTTTTATGTCTGTTTTAATATATTTATTTAATATTTGTTGTTAAATATATATTTATTATATTTTATTTATATATATACAGTATTCCGGTTCGACCAGTGGTTCGACCGGTCTGACCAGTTGAATCGTGAACCAGTAACCTCACCGGTTCGCTTATCGGTCCGGTTTTTAAAACATTGGGTGGAAGTAAAAATGGCTGATTTTGTGAAATGATTGTGTGAATATTTGATGCGGGGTGAAATATATTGTGGCGAATTATTTTCCAAGGGATGAGTGAGACTAAATAGGATTTTCATAAATATCCTACACATTTTATTTGAATTTTCGACCCCTATTATTATTGTAGAAGAAATCCTATTTTTCTTGGATTTAATTATTTGCTTGGGATATTTATCCAAATTAAATCCAAAGTCCAAATATTCTCTAATTCCTCCATGGAATTTTCGACCCCTATGCCTTACAGCAAGGAGATTTCGAAAATCTCCTATTTATAGGAGAAAGAATTATTTTATTATATTATTTGATCCCTTATTTATTCCCTTCCATGAATAAATATAAATATCCTAACAAATCTTACCATATCTAAGGAGATCTTGCCATATTCTATTTAAATTAGGATTTGAATTTTAAATCTTAGGCATAAAATCGCCTACTCCATATTTATTAGGAGGATTTGTTATTTTATTCTGCCCCGTGATATTTTATTCTACTCCTTGAAATATCAAATTAAATCATATGCTAATTAAATAGCATAGAATTCGAAAATCCCTTTTATTCTCTCCAGATTTCACGCCAACTACACTCTTCCAAATCTTCTCAAATCTTTATTTTTTTAATTAAAGAAATTATATTTTTGCACTCTATAAATAAGAGTGAAACCCTAAACCTAAATCTCAAAATTCACGCCTCCCTCTCTCCCAAGTTCACGCCACTTTCTCTCCCACTCTCTCTCAATTTTTCTTCTATTTTTCTCCAAGAGTTCTTTATCTTTTGAGAAGAATTCAAGTTGAAGCCTCAAGAATTATGAAGAATCAAGATTTTACTTTGTTTCTACTGATTGTTTTTTTTTATCAAGAAGAGGTATTTTGATTTATCTTTCTCATCTAACCTATTAATCGGTGTTCTTGAACCCTCATGCATATAGATCGAGTGAAAAGTGGAAACCAATTGATGAATGAGATGCATGTGCGTGCGTGTGTGTTTGTGTGTGTGCGTGTGATGTGTGTTGTAAAACACTCATGCGTGACATGTTTTGATGAAGATCTGGAGTTGTAGTGCGAATAAAAGGTGATATGATAATCATGTCTTGATTTTGAATGGTGATATTAAAACGAATTGATGGGAAAAAGGGAAACGTTGGGGACATGCATGATTTTTGAATCAATGATTGAAACTGATTTGTGATACACATAATTTAAAGGTGATAACTCGCGCTCACAACGTGATAGCAAAGGAAAGAGAATACTTGCGATCTAAGCTGTCGAGGTGGGCTTTTCTTTTAAAATAAGGACATCGTCCTAAATCTTTATTGATGAGAATGAGATCTTTATTGGAACTGATTTGTGATACACATAATTTGTTTTGTGGTGCCTATCCCTTGTGGCTATGCCACTATTGATTTAATCGAATTCGCATCCTTGTAGAGCCGCAAACTCTAATTGGGTTAGTGTACACCAATGTTAGACCGTGTGCCAGCGTACGGGTTGGCCGGTCTAGTGACCTGGATTGCGGCCGCATTCCTTGTCATGTAGAATGAGGATATGGTAAACGTCGATGAGAAAAATGGTTGCGCGACCGTGATTTTGGATAAAAGGAATATTTTGGTGCCTCGAGCATTTCTAAAGATAAAACCCCAATGAGCACTTGAAAATGGCATGATAATTAATATTTTGATAAAACTGTTTTCGGCACTAGTCCACTGAGTATGTTTATAGTACTCAGTCATGCATGTGTTTTCCTTATGTGCAGGTTGAGCGGCGACGAGCGGTTGGCGGTGTTGAGCAAGTTAATCGAATAATATGATCATTTTGAAACTCCGAGTATAGTTTTGTCTTCATACATGGCTTCACCCTTCTTTTGGATGCTTCCGCTGAAACATGAAACTTATTATCGTTTGGTTGAGTTTGAACTATTTCATTTGGTTAGAATATTGAAACATGATACGGTTTGGATTATCTTGAAACCTTGTCATTTTGAATACTAATTGTGATAGCCCTTTTATCATTGAATTTCATTGCTAAGGCATTATTCTTCTCTTACTTAACTGTTCATGAATTACCTTGGTCAAACTCCCTTTAAATGAAACCCTAGCCTATATTCTTTGTTGCATTTAAGTCCGCCTAGGTAGCGATCGCTGTATTTATTATACCCTAGAAGGGCGGGTCGTTGCATATTTAGTTTGATTGAAAGATTTACATCTAAACGTGATTTTATTAGATTGTAAACCAGAAATATTTTCATAAGCATATAATCACAGATCATACTGAATATATGTAATTAAATACAACGTACCGAAAGAATTCAAGTGTTGAATTCTATCACCTTCTTCAATTGATCTCAACCATAGATTTTCTGATCTGTTCCCTTTAACTTGGAATTGACCTTTGTGTGGGTAAAGCTTGTCAAATCCTCAAAAGCCGGAGAAAAATTG
This sequence comes from Salvia hispanica, assembly GCF_023119035.1. NCBI lineage: Eukaryota > Viridiplantae > Streptophyta > Magnoliopsida > Lamiales > Lamiaceae > Salvia > Salvia hispanica. The sequence continues at coordinate 55,459,862 of NC_062967.1, forward strand.
AATATAGAAATATGTAGGGAAGAGGACCCTAAAAATCAGTATTTTCACTCTTTCTATGATTGCAGAGAACGAAAAATAATATGTAGAATTAATTCTATCTTCTCATCTAATAACTTTTATATAGAGTTAATAATTTGGGACACACCAGGGATATGCGGAGGATTAAATTAAAACTAATTTAATTCAAGCCAAAACTTAAATATTATTATCATTGACTATAGAGATAATATTGACTACCCGTCAAACCAAAATTATGAATATTCTGGGACTTTCTCTTTAATTAAATCATTTCCCATGTTAAAGATCTAAATATCCGTTAATTAAGTTCAAGTCTGCTATCTGACTTTTATTAATTAATTTCTTTTTCCAAGAGTGGTCTAGTTTAGAAACCTTATTTATTATTCATGGAATAAATTCTAACTAGCAGTTTTCTGAATAATAAAACATTTTTCTAAACACCTCTTGAGTATCTTATCATAATAGTCTCTCCCTACACACGATTCATTGCAATAGCTATACGAGCACCAATTTGATATTAATGATCACCACCCAATATATAAGGGTTTTTGGGCAACGAAATACCCTCACCATTTGATAGGTCAAAGTTGTTTTCAATTAATATCATATACTCGATGTTATGTCAACAAAGATTAAGAAACGCCAATTACCGAGACCTCGTCTCTCATGAAATAGCCAAGAAAGATTTCTCTCACTGTTTGATCATTTCAGTGCTACACCACACCGACGCCGTTCATTTTCTTAGGTGATGAAACTTTCAGACTGACGTCACAACCTTTCATAATAGGTAGTCTAAGCCTAGTTACCTACTATGGTCTATGAACGTCGTTCATAACTATTCTACTATGCAGAGGACTTAGACTTGTTTGGTTCTTATGTATTTAATATGTTAAATTAAAACATCTCATACATGCAAAAACAAACACATTATAACAAATATTCTTTCTCATTAAATGGTAAAAATGGATAAAAGAGTTATTAAGCATTCGAAAGATTCGTTTAGTATATACTAAACTCTAACACCTCCCATTTTCGGCATTGAAGGAGTTAGGTCTCTAATTTAATTATACTCCATTTGTCCAATAGAAATAGGCCATATTTCCTTTTTCGCAAGTCCTACACAAATAGTCCATATCCATTTATGATCACTTTTTTCTCCTTCTTTTGTACTTTATCATTTATGGGCTCCACCATCCATTATACAATTTCAACTACTTTTTCTCCTACTCTCTTATTTACAAATTACACATTAAAACTCGTTCTAAACCCAAATGGCCTATTCCTATGGTACGGAGGAAGTATAACTTATAAAAACATAAAATACTTAAACACTCAATACAAATCAATACTAACTATTATAAATACATAAAATTGCATATCATAAATACACATATCATAAACACATAGTTGGAGTTTGTATTTTATGCTCCAGATCATAGTTGGAGTTTGTACAACACACCTATCATAAATACATAAAATACTTAAACACTCAATACAAATCAAAACTAACTATTATCTCTCTTTTACTTTTTTTTATTAAACTTCAGTTTTTTGAACTTTCATTAACTTATAACATCAATTTACCATTTATGCTATTTCATTTATATACAAAAATAATGTCATTGCATCACATATGCTCCCTCAGTCCCACTATATATAAGTAAGGTGATTCCTCTTTGGACCGTCCTATTATAAGTGACACATTTATATCTCTCTCTTATTTTTTGAGCAGCGGGTATCTTCCCCTAGCTTAGTGCTAGAGATTCACATAGTTACATGTTTGTATTCTAGAATCTAGATTTTATATATATAGATAGAGAGTCCTATTAACCACAAATCCACCCTTAACGACCGAACTAGAGACCAAATTAGGGCCACTCATTTTTCTTAATATTATGGTTATGATTAATTTACAATTAATTTAATATTTTATTAAATAAAAATGTTTTTTTTTAGATTTTTTTAATTTTTTTTTAATTTTTTTTCTATTTTTTTTAAATTTTTTATAAATTTTTTATTTTGTTTTATTCGATAAAAACTTGCTGGAGTAAATAATGAACTATATTCACTACATAATGAACTAAATGAGTGTATGTTATGAACTTATTACTTCATTCCGTTAGTTTATTACTTCATTTATTCATGCTATTACTTCATTCTATTACTTCATTCCGTTAGTTTATTACTTTATTCAGTCATGCTATTACTTCATTCCATTAGTTTATTACTTCATAACGTGTTATGACATAATTATCTTTCAGTTGGGTTTAGGGTTATTACTTCATTCCGTTAGTTTATTACTTCATTGAGTCATGTTATTACTTCATTCCCTTAGTTTATTACTTCATTCGGTCATGTTATTGTTATGAGCTTATTACTTCATTCAGTCGTGCTATTACTTTATTTGTTAGTTTATTACTTCATTTATTCATGCTATTACTTCATTCTGTTAGTTTACTACTTCCTTCCGTTAGTTTATTACTTCATTCAGTTATGTTATTACTTCATTCCATTAGTTTATTACTTCATAATGTGTTATGACATAATTATCTTTCTGTTGGGTTTAGGGTTATTACTCCATTCCGTTAGTTTATCACTTCATTCAGTCATGTTATTACTTCATTCTATTAGTTTAGTACTTCATTCCGTTAGTTTATTACTTCATTCAGTCATGCTATTACTTCATTCCGTTAGTTTACTACTTCATTTCATTAGTTTATTACTCCCTCCGTCCCGGCTAAGATGACACATTGCTTAGCCGGCACGGGGTTTTAGGAATTATTGGTTAAAGTGTTTAATTAGAGAGAGAAAAGGTGGGTGTAAGTATTAAAGTAGAGAGATAAAGAAAGATGGATATTTTAATAGGAGTGAGAAAAAGTGGTTGAGTGTATTAATTGGAGAGAGAAAATTTCTAAAAAAGGAAATGTGTCATCTTAGTTGGGACAAACTAAAAAGGAAAACGTGTCATCTTAAGCGGGACGGAGGGAGTACTTCATTTTATTGGTTTATTACTTCATAATGTGTTATGACATACTAATTATCTTTCAGTTGAAGTAAATTCAGTATATAATGAATGCGAAAAATTACTTCATAATATACATTCATTTAGTTCATTATGTAGTGAATATAGTTCATTATTTACTCCAACAAGTTTTTATCGAATAAAAAAAATAAAAAAAATATTTAAAAATTTTAAAAAAAAATAAATTTAAAAAATAAATTAAAAACGTTTTTATTTAATAAAATATTAAATTAATTCTAAATTAATCATAATCATAAGATAAAGAAAAATGAGTGGCCCAAATTTGGTCTCTAGTTCAGTCTTTAAGAAGGGTTCGACATTGATTACAACTCTATATATGTGATCATATCATAACCCATATTTATGGCGATAACCTAATAACCCTCATTTTATGGACGAAAAATATCATTTTATGGAACATAAAATATCATTTTATGGAATAAAAGTATCAATTTATGCATGCTGAAAAAATATCATTTTTAGTAAAAATGATACTTTTGACCCATAAAATGATAGGTTTATTAGGTTATCACATAAATATGAGTTATGATATGATCGCACCCCTATATATATATATATATATATATATTATAGGGATGTATTCAAATCCTTTTCATATCTTTTGTCCTTTTTCCTTCTTAATCCTAGCCCCACGATTTTGTCATCTGACGGTTAGATTAATGCCACGCGTCATTTAATAATGCACATTTATATATATATATATATATATATTAACATCATATGGGTTGCGTTAGTTTGCTAACTAATTTACAGTAATAACTAATAACTTTCAATTCAGTGTATTAAAATTATCACACAAAGATATAATTATATCAATACAACATGTAAATTTAAATATCAATACAAAGACATAAGTTTATCAACACAAGAAGATTGATAAATTTATATCTTTGTGTTGATATTTCTAACATACAAAATTGATATATTAGTTAATAGTTATTACTGTAACTTAGTTAGTATTTGATCACACAACTATATTCAAATTTAAAACATGATTTTAAATATTAAAGAATTTAAAATATTACAGAAAAGGAGGAAAAACATCAATTAGTAGAATAACATATCGATTTTATTTCAAGAAATTCTCACCATTTACATCATTATTCCAAGAAAAAGTGCAATACTTATAAATCTATGAGTAAAGGCCAAAATTGGTCCAGAACATATGATCATTTTACATTTTTGGTCCTAAACATTATCTTTTGGATTTTGTGGTCCTGAACATATGAAAATTTTATCATTTTGGTCCTCCATCAACATTTCCGTTAAAAACTAACGATCAACGAGTTTAATCTCGATTTTGACCAAATTTAACTTTTAATTCTGATTTTCTACTCCCTAATCAATTCCCTAATTGTGAGAGAAACAAAAGAAAAATTGTGAGAAAGGAAGTTAGGTGCGCTCAGCACACAAGAATCTATCTCAAAATCTCTCCTTTTGTTTGTTAAGGTAAAACATATTCATCCAAAAAGCCTTAAAAATCCAAACTCGAAATCAATCAATTGGCTCTGCCAGTGTGGCACATGAATATGGATTCGAGCTCCGGCGGATTGAAAAACTCCCTGGCTCCGTTGACATGGCAGGGGGAGAGGGGCGGCGCTTCCTCGGCGGCCGCGGGCAGGGAAGCTTCTCCAATATTCTCGACTCACGCACCATCGGTGTAGCTCTGCCTTCGTCGTCGCCGCTGCAGTTGTCGTCGTTTCGGGGCTTTGTGGAGATGGGTTTTAATGGAGCCCTAATTGCAAATTCGATATGAAATCCCATGTGGAGAAATTGTTGAGCTCGGGATTTGAATATTTTTTTAGGGGGAAAGGAGTTGTTTTTGGATAAATTGAAGAATAAGCGAAAAGAGAAAAGGGTTTCTTTTGCTCTTTGATTTGTGTTTGGGAAGTTTTTTTTTTTCTTTTTAATTAAGGAGTAAAAATCAGAATTAAAAGTTAAATTTGGTCAAAATCGGGATTAAACCCGTTGACCGTTAGTTTTAACGGAAATGTTGACGGAGGACCAAAATGATCAAATTTTTATATGTTCAGGACTACAAAATCCAAAAGATAATGTTTAAGACCAAAAACGTAAAATGGTCATATGTTCAGGACCAATTTTGGCATTTACTCTAAATTTATTTAAATAAGATGATAAAAATCAAGACTAGGGACAAACAGGAAGCGGGACTCCACATTTGGCGAGAAGATTCTTGGTATTGGTTGGATCTTGAATAAAGTGCTTCAATGATGGATCGTTCTGAAATGTGTTGAAGCATGATCCTTGCCCCTTTAGCTTATTACAACATTCCGCTGTTGATTTTACTTTTCCACCACTAACAAACGACGGGTAACATGACTGCAGCTCATTGACGTTACACGTCCTGGCCGTTGTTTCATGAACCTGCGCCGCCACCATAATCAACACCTACAATGTGAATAACAAACCCTTCATCATTACAACAAATATACTTTTAATGTTTTACTAAGTCTGTATATTCTAATTGAGAGAAAATACTGCTCTATTTATAATACTTACTACTTTTTAAAGTTTATTTTATAAGTTGACTCTCAAAATTAATTTTTGATATTTGAGTTGATTTCATCTATGTAAATGTCCATCTAATCTTGATAACGTAATGTTAAACCAAAAAAAACTAGGCAAGAACACTTTTAATATATTTAATACTAATATTTAACATGAGTTTAAAGGAAATTATAATCAATTATTACACCTTTCTTTCTGCCTATCTATCTATCTATTTATAAATACATCTTCCTATCTATCTATCTATCTATCTATTATTATATCTTATCTATCTATCTATTTATCTATCTATCTATACATTATAAAAGACGAGCTTTGGCATTAATTTCAAATATTTAAGAGTTTTGGGTATGAATTTAGTTATTTATTAGTTTTTTGGCAAATTTATGCAAAACATATGTGCATTTTATAACTGGCAAATGATATAACCGTTGGTCATTAATTTTCATTTCAATAATTATTAAAATATTACAATGTGGAATTTTTGAGTACCTCTGTTTTGTATCTAATTTATATACATGATTAAAAAATCATGGAACCACCAATTGATGGATCAAATTATGTAACCACCAATTGTGTATAAAATATAGGAAGTTAATCTATTCCTAAAAGTATTATTAATGAATGGCGTTTACTTTTTTAATACCGTATTAATGGGATATACTATAACACAATAATGGACAAATCAAAATTAAGTTCATCGTTACAAATAAAGAAATAAAAAACGTAATTCAAATTCGTGGCTATAAATTATTTGCTAGCTGCTCTCCTATTAAAATATACTATCTCCATACTACATAAATCTATCAATATATATCAATATATAAAGGGAGAGTTTTTGGAAAAAAAATTTAATGTCAGTTTTACCCTTTTTGAGACAGTGACTAAAGGTGCCCCGGTGCTTGGTGACGTTGGGGCCCCTTGTTTCATCATCGATGATCATGTTATCATGTGGGTGTGGAAATATCCCCCGGTGAAAAAACCCGGGGGGGCCCCTTTTTACCAAGGCAGAATTCATTAAATATAGATGAAGAGAGAGAAAATAAATGAAGAGAGAAAAGGGATGAGGATGAGGAGAGAATGAAGAGAGAAAAGGGATGAGGATGGGGAGAGAATGAAGAGAAGGTGTGTATTTATAGAGGGAAAATTAAAAACAAAAAAAAACAAAAAATATATTTATCGCCGGTTGGCGATAAAACGGGAGGAAAAATCGCCAAATTATCGCCGACCTCTCCCATTGGTTGGCGATAACTCGGCGATAGACGGCGAAAAAACACCGACTTTTAGCCGGCACCATTGGGAGTGCTCTTATAAGTTCCATGAAAAACTAAACCAAATCAATCTAAAAAATAAAACTACAACACACTTCAATTCGGAGAAATGATTTAGGGTTTCATGGAATATTAGTTACTATTGTATACTAATTGGGCTCTAATTTTGGGCCTTTAAATGTGGCATATAATTTGGATTCTAATAGTTTAGTGTAGATAAATAATGATTTTTTTAATTAAATACTAGAATTTATGTTAAACTCTATTATTATTATTACATTATAATAAAGCAAGGTTCTAAGTAAGATTTTAATTTATTGCACTTTGTATATATTTTGAATACTTAAAACATATCGATGCGTTTTATTTTGAGGTGATAAACGTAAATACTTTCAAGTTATTCAAGGATATTATCATCCAAGACAAGTTTCCATAGTAAAAATATGTGAACCTATTTTCCTAATTGTTTTATATTTGTATTATTAATATTGTCGGTTAATTATTTTGAGATGGACGTGTGTACGGCATTATAAAGAATAAACGCACTAATATTAATATATTATCACCTCAAAAAATACCTTTATTTATCGTGTTTTTAACTGGCAATACTAACCCTGTGTCGTTTATATTTAATCCCCAGCCTTTCTTTTTCTAAAATAGAATAAAAATGTTAATATTAATTTGTATATTAATTATCACATATTTAAATTTGTATATTAATTTCTTGAATATTTTTTATTACTCTTTGGTGTATTAAATATAATTTTAGAATTTGAAATGTTTTATTTATTAGGAAGGAGAAAATTATTAATTTAGAGTAGGACAAGATAAGTACATTTTAAAAAAAATATTTTTTTGGTATTTTGAAAATTTTTCTACAGTTTCATTAATACTCACTCCATCCCACAATAATTGTCACGCTTTTACATTTCGGTTCATCCCATAATAATTGTCACACTTCATTTTTTATCATGAATGGTACTCCCTCCGTCCCGGCTAAGATGACACATTGCTTAGTCGGCATGGGATTTTAAGAGTTATTGGTTAAAGTGTTTAATTGAAGAGAGAGAAGGTGGAGGTAAATATTAAAGTAGAAAGATAAAGAAAGATGGATATTTTAATAGGAGTGAGAAAAAAGTGGTTGTGTGTATAAATTGGAGAGAGAAAGTTACCAAAAAAGGAAATGTGTCATCTTAGTTGGGACAAACTAAAAAGGAAAACGTGTCATCTTAAACTGGACGGAAGGAGTAATTAATTGTGGGACGGAGGGAGTATAAATTGATTAATTAAATTGATATATTACTTTATAAAATATTTTTTTACTATTTATTATATTGAATTTATTTAAAAAAATAAATAAAAATTTTATTTATGTTTAATATTGAATTTATTATTTTTCTTATTTTTTGTTTGCATTTATGAATACTTATGTTTTGTTAATCAAAACTGGTGAACTATTTATTTGTTCAAATAGTTTGCTTTTTTTTTTCTTTTGTAAATAATTGTATTACATTTTTCATGTATCAAATATTAAAATAGTACTCTCTTGATTCCATAGTAGTGGAGTCATTTTGTTATTTTGATACGTTCCATTATAATGAAGTCATTTCCTTTTTTATTAAAGTCAATATATTCTTCTCACTTACTTTACTCCGTCTTACTTTAATCTCCCTTCATCCCTCTACCTTTTTCATTTCTTTCTTTATCCTTTATTTAATTAACCCACTTAACACAATTTTTCTTAGATTGCGTGCCAAAAAGAAACGCCCTCATTACTATGGAACGAAGAGAGTATACAATTATCTGCTAAAATATGAAATGTTTCATTGAGAGTGGGGTGAGAGAAGTACAAATATCTTTATGTTGTTGTTTATAATATTTTTAATTATTTATAATATTATAAATACTTTTTTTAATTAGTTCTTATCTCTAAATATATTTTTATACTTATATACTCTATATTCTTTATTTTAAATTAATATATCTTCAATATTTGAAAATCTTTTGTCATGTGCAGGTGTCAACACTAGTGGTACCTAATCTTTCACTTTCATACATAAATGGTACCTGATCTTTATTTTATATCATTTTATGTACCTATAAATCACATTTGTGATATCTGAATTGATTTTCACCCAAAAATACCCTCTAAACAAATACATTTTCTCATTTGTGTTACAGAGGATAATTTGAGCGTACACAAAACTAGTACCACAAATGATATTATAATAACTTCGCTCATTTTCCTCACTCATTATACTATTATTATTAATCAATATTAATTATTTGATGTTATAAATTAATTATAGTATAATTATATAAATTATGAATCATATAATAATAATATTATTATTATTATTATTTATTATTTTGTATTAAATTAATAATTAATCAATATAGTCTTACTAAAAACTTAAAATTGTGAATTGTATTCATAATGATATAAAGAGTTGAATATTTTTAATTAGGTATTTCAACCCTAAAATGAGTATAAAATAACTAAAAAAGAATATTCAATTGATGTAATTAGGTATTTATTTATTTATTTATTTATATTATGAATGCAATTAGATGTATGTATTAAACACTAAAAAGAAAGAAGAAAAAGAAGAGAAAAGAAAAAAGGAAACATAAACTAAGGAGAAAAAAGAAAGAATAAAGGAAGATAAAATATTAAAAAGAAAGAAGAAGAAACATAAATTTAATGATCCACAATGTGTAAACCATAAAAAGTTTAACTCATTAAGACCATCTCCAACCATGCACCAAAACTCATTTTTGGTGTAGATAATTTCTCCAACCGTACACCAAACTTAAACTCATTTTTGGGTTTTTCAATAGAATAACACCAAATATGGTGTTTACTCCAAAATTTTGTTAGACGAATAATCAAAAATGGTGTAAACTTAAATATGATGTAAATTGTTGAAGTAAAACTACTTTTTGGTGTGACGTATACTCAAAAATGGATTTGAGTTTGGCGTAAATGGTTGGAGATGGCCTAAGGACACGTTTAATAGCATGTGTGGGATATAGTAAGATAGGTAACTTGTGATAAGCAATGTGGGCAGAAATCAAGATTAGGGCTAGGCCTGTCAAATTGGATACCCGCGGATACCCGATCCGAAATTTTCGGATATCCGATCCCGAAATTCCCAAAATCCAATACCTGATACTAGACCCGAATTTGATTTCGGATATCCAATCCCAATTGTGATTTTGATTTTGATTTTTTTTTTTTTGAAAATTAACTACAAACTTTTAGAATTTATTTAATATTATTTAATTCAAATTTAATACAAAGTTGAAGTACTAATATACTTTTAGAAATATAAAATTCTTATAGTAGCTCGAAATTAAGAGAAAATAACTATAAACTTTTAGGAATACAAAATTCTTGTAGTAGTTCGAATTTAAAAGAAAATAAATAGTTATACTTTGAAAAATACAAAATTCATAAGTTATGCATATTTGCATCTTTCATCCATCCACAATAAGTCAATAACCATCAAAATTCATAAGTTCAAACATTCAATTCATCCTTTATAAATATCACAATTCAATAATTCAATTCATAAGAATCAAGATCTAACAATAATATCATCTACAAATTCAAAATTATAAATATCACAAGTCAATAAAATTAAAAAATTAAATTACATATCTTATATGCTAACTATTAAGTATTAATTAAATTATAGTTAAGAAATTAAATTATATTTAATTATAATAAAAATATAATTTATTAATTTTAGAAAATAAATCGGATAAATCGGATAATTCGGGTATATCCGATCGGATATCGGATAATCCGATACCTGATAATCCAAAATTTTCACTATCCGATCCCGATCCGATACCCGAAAAATCGGGTTTCGGGTATCCAATTATCCGACTTTTTCAGGTTTGGATATCGGGTATCCAATACCCGATATCCATTTTGACAGCCTAAATTAGGGCAATATAAAGATTTTATACTGTTGTTTGACAGATAAATAGCGGTCAAGATTATATCATAAATATAAGTAAAAAGACATTGTTGCCCTTGTTCTCAATATTACCGTCGGTTCATGTGTGCCTAATTAGAAATGATTAATTCTCGTCTGTGGTCGTGAGGCGTCGTCCGTTGGCTAGTCCGCCATCGTGGTCAGGCGACGGACGAGAGCTTTTTTTGAATTTTTTATTTCTTTATTTATCAAATCTTTATATATACAGTTCGTTGCAGTTCATTTCATTTGCAACACTTGTATTAACGAGTTTCGCTCTCTACTCTCATTTCTATTGAAGATAAAATGGAGCACGATAGTGACTCTCCCGCCACGAGCGAATCTCAAATGCCGACGTGCCCCGTTGTAAGTGGGGGAAACGCGGCGGAACTGCAGGGATACCCGGAATGACGGGGATGATGCCCAAGTACTATAATATGTACCCGTGGATGGCAAGGATCGGTGGGATAGCCGGGATGATGTCCAGGATTAGTGCCGCGATGACGGGGATGGCGGCCGAGATGATGCCCGTGATGAGTGCCGTGATGGGGGAATGATGATGGCCGGGATGATGCAGGGCTTGTCTGCCGCTGCGGGGGTAGTAGAGTGGGGGTCCCCCAATTGCCTGGGGAGAATGTCTTTCGGCCCTCTATGGATTTTTTGACCGCCGGTTCCCAGGCATATACTCCATTGGAGACTCAGTTCACCGGCGTTGAGACTTTCTCACTGGAGGAGTTGGGTCTATCTTTGGTTAGGGAGCCTCCCACTGAGATACCACCGACGGTAGGGGGAGGGGTTGCTTCGGCAGGAAAGTCGAAGAAGAAGGGCAAGGGCAAGGGCACTGGTGAGTCCTCGCATGCGGGGGACGGGGAGAAGGCAGGGGACGAGGGGGAGGAGGCCGATATGGAACGGAGGACCGTCTGGAGCCCGGAGGAGTGCGTCGCTCTGACAAGGCCTGGATCAATGTCTGTAAAGATCCCTTTATCGGGAGTAATCAGACTATCGACAGGATGTGGGCGCGCATTAGCGAGGCCTACGTAAAATTCTGCCCGGATGGTGGGAAGTATCATGCAGCTGAGCCGTGCCAAAAATAGTGGGAGCGGGTGAGGAGGGCATCACCCAATTTGCTGGCATCTACGAAAACAACACATGCACGATAACCAGCCGCCAGACCATGGAGGATTTGCCGGTTTCCACGACCTCCCCGACGATGCCGAAGAGACCCCTCCACCGGTTCCCTGCCGCCATCGCCCTGTTGGGCAAAAGACGGCAATGCGGATGTCTAGGGGAAGCGCCCGCGGGTCTCAGGAGGTCTTATCGGCGGCTCTTAGTGCCGAGCCTAAGCCCGCTCTCACCTACCTCGCGCGCATCCAACAGCAGCAGAACATGGTAGAGGTCATACGGGAGTGGAGAATGACGGATGACCCCTTACACAAGGAGATGTTGGAGGGCCTCATCCAAAGTATGAGGCGCGATTTGGGGCTCCCACCCTTCACCGGGAGTGCCGCCGGGACTAGCCAAGGGGACGACAAGGAGTGAGACAGGGGCCGCGTGTGTCAAAGCTTTGGGATGTTATTTTTTGGATGAACTATGTATTTTTTTTTTAATTTAAATATGTATGTTTTTTTAAATAAAATGGTTGCATTTTCTCCGTATTCTTGTCAAATTTTTAATTCCGTATTTGTGAATTTGTTTTATTGGTTATTATTGTGCTAGACTATTGGGATGTCCTAGTGCTAGGCTATTATTGTGCAGTGGGATGTCCTAGTGATGTGGCAGTGTATTGGCATGTCCTAGTGACGTGGCAGGAGGATATATATTTATATGTTTTTTGCCAAAGTATTTAATAGATTTTCGTTCTATTTGCGTATTGAATTTCAATTTTATTTTGTTATTTTATTTTGAATATAATGTTAGAATTTACCATGAAATTGTAATTCAATTTAAATATTCTTCTAGATTATTTTTTATTCTGTATTTACTTTTATTATATTGAATTACACATATTTTTGTCAATTTAATACTATGTTAATCATTTGGATGTTTTTTGCATTATAAAACTTTGTTAATATAATTTTTGCATATTATTTTGTAGAATTTTTGTATAATTTTGAGATATCGGTGAAGCACAATTAATAATTTATATAGCTTTTTGTGTTGTAAAATTGTGCTGAAATTGTTATGCATATTGTTTTTCATAATTTCGGAATATTGGTGATGTTTCATGTATATATTCTTATTGTTGTGTATTTTTTGGTATACAGAACGATTGAGGAAATTGTCTAAATTCAGAAAACTAAAATATAGTACTCCCTCCGTCCCAAGATATTAGACTTCTATTTCACTTTGGGGTGTCCCAATACACTTGAACCATATTTATTTATGGTAAAAATTTACTGTACTACCAATTCCACTTACCCCACTAAACAACTATCTCATAAATTTATGTGCCCAAAAGAAAGGGGTCTAATATCTTGTTACGGAGGGAGTAATATTCATGTTGTTGTATGAGTAAAAATATTGAGATTTCTAAGATGTATGTGTTTCATTTGGTTCTGCAAGATTTAATGTTCTTTGAAGACTTTAGGTCTTCGAAAATATTTATTATATGAAAAATATTCGTTTATACTTATAATTTTATATTTGGATTCACCTCTCTGGATAGAAAGTAGGATTAATAATAGACGATACTAGTTATTTTTCATTTGCATGGCCAATAAAATCTTTTACTTTGTTAGTGATATTATTTATATAGCAATTTTTATGTTGTATTACTATTTTATTTGTAATCTATAAATATTATTAAAACTCTATTTAATTTAATTTTTGATTTATAAACTCTAAAATTTATTTTATTTGTAATCTATAAATATTATTAAACTCTATTTAATTTAAATTTTGATTTATAAACTCTAAAATTTATTGTGACTGTATAATTTTATCTTTTATCATTTCATTTATTTAATTACCAAAGCAAGCAATCCGCGCGGTAAGCTAGCTTATCACGATTGATTCATGTCGGTGTCAGACATCTTATTGCATTGTTAGGTAGGGGTGAGCAAAAACACCAAAAACCGAATATTCGAACAGAACCAAACCGAAATTTAAAAATTCGGTTCAGTTTTTTCGATTTTTCGGTTCGGTTCGGTTTTGAAAAATAAAAAATTTTGGATTTTCGGTTCGGTTCGGTTCGGAGGAAAAAAAATCGAATAACCGAAAAATCGAATTTATTTTAATATAGTATATATTAAAATAATAGGAGTGCGTTAAAACGACAACACTCTTAGAATGACACTGTGACACCACGCTAGACTGCAATATTATATATGCTAGACTGCAATAGTATAAACGCTAGACAGCAATCTACAACAATCTATAGATTGCAGTCTAGCGTATTGGATATTGCAGTCTAGCGTATTGGCTAGAAATAGTGGTATGGTGTTATTTTAAGATGAGTTTCATTTTAACGCATCTATATATATATATATATATATATATAGGTGTGTGATCAAATACTAACTAAGTTACAGTAATAACTAATAACTAATATCAACTTTGTATGTTAAAAATATCAACACAGAGATATAAATTTATCAATCTTCTTGTACTGATAAACTTATGTCTCTGTGTTGATATTTAAATTTTACATGTTATATTGATATAATTATGTCTTTGTGTTGATATTTTTAATACACAAAATTGAAAGTTATTAGTTATTACTGTAAATTAGTTAGCACACTAACGCAACCCTATATATATATATATGTGCAATTATAATTCAAAAAATATATAAAGGCTAATAGACTAACCCTTCTTCAGTTCCGCATCTACACTGCGCCTCCTTCTTCTCTATTCTTTTCTCTAACCCTAATCTCTCCAACTCCAAGCTCCCTGCTGTCCAACCGCGCCCTCCAGCCATCTGCGCCGGTTGCCGGTGCCTCCAGCCCGTCGACCCTCCACCCACGCCGTCGCCCCTCACGGCTCACGCCGTCAGCTCCAGCTTGACGCCATCGTCTCTATGTAAAATTGAAAAGATTTAGTTTGATAAAGTTTGGGCAGATTGATTATTGCTATGTAAAATTGAAAAGATTGATTTCAGTTTGATAAAGTTTCGACAAATGATGTGTAAAATTGAAAAATTAAGGTTATTGCTATTTCGAAGTGTGGGCAGATTGATTAGTATTTATCATGAATGCTCACAAGTCATAACAGATTGATTATTTTTCATGACAAATTGCCGCTCCTGCAAATACGAAGAAATGGATTTTCAGTTCAGATTATTCGGTTTTTCGATTTCCAATTTTTCGGTTCGGTTACAGTTTTAGCCTAAATTCAATTTTTCGGGTTCGATTCGGTTCGGTTTGGGCGAAAAACCAAACCAAAATCCGAATGCACACCCCTACTGTTAAGAAATGAAAAACTAATTATTAATATATTCTTACTTATCAAATAAAGTATAACAGAATTCCTGCATATTAGTAAGAAGCATATATAATTAATCAAAAAACTCTACCATAAAAACAAGATATAAAATGTCAGAAAATTTTCCATCATCTCCCCTTCCCCTCTGAAGCCTGCTTCTGCCCTGTCTCGCCTAATCATAAACCTTTCTTCCAATTATGGCCAAAAAAATTAATCACTCCAAGGATCACTCTCTGTCCTCACTTCCGAAGGCTCGACAACCTGAGATTCGACGGCCTCTGCCGCCCCTGCATCAGCCTCTGAGGCGGCATTCGAGTCACCTTCACCTTCCTCGTCATCCTCTGATCTTCCCCATCTTCCTCCGAGGGCCATTGCCATCATCTCGTATATCTTGCTGCTGAGCTCAGCCGGGCTATCAGGCTGTCATTACGGTAAGTCAGTAGACACCTTAAAGAGCTGCAGCTACAAAGGGCATGAAAATAACAGATGCCTAAAAAGTTTCTGATACTTACAGTGAACCCACTGGAGATTAATGCCGTATCATAGAGAAGTTCGACGGCCCTCTTGGCATCTACATTATCGGGAGCGTTCTTGCAGGCAGCCTGCGAAAAGCAAATGGAGCGATTAAATCGGAAGTAAAAAGAGAAGATTAGATCTTGAATATGGTAAACATTTTTATCTTACATTTAAGTCTTTGACGACTGGATGGTCTGGATTGATTTCCAGTATTCTTCGACCCCTCATGAACTCGAGGCTCGATTGGTCGCCAAGAGTTTGTGCTCTCATTAATCTATTCGATGATCAAAGGTTGGTGGATAGATATTAGAAACAAAATAACATTACAAACATTTACAAATCAACAAATGTGTGTATGCGATAAGTGGCACCTTTCCATGTTGGCTGACCATCCAAACTTGCCAGAAACAAGCACACACGGGGAAGAGGCTAAACGTTTCGAAACTTGAACTTTTGCTACCTTTTCACCAAGCTGTTGTTTTATCCAATCGCAGAGGAGATTATACTCTTGCTTATTTTCCCTTTCGCTCACCTCATCTTCGTCACCTGTGTCATTAAGATGCAAATGTAAGCATAGAGTGTTGATAAAAGTTCTAACCAAAAAACAAACATTTAGTTTCGAATAGAACCAAGGTGAGTTAGCAAATCAATGAAAATCAGGGGTGTCAATTTTGAAGAGTATAAGAGATACTGACCTAGCTCCAGATCCTCCTTACTAATGTCAACAAATTTCTTCTCTTTGTATGTTTCTAAATTCTGGATCGCGACTTCATCAATTGGCTCGATCAAGTAAAGCACCTGTGCATTTAAGCGATAAGCTTGCATGTAATATCATACAACATACAAAACTGCTCTCAAAACTGAACATGCGACTCCAGGTTTAAGACCAACGCCATTTTAGATTATCATTCAGACAGATACTGGAGTATGTTCGACTGATCAAGCAAATGGATTAGTATATGCAATCACTCTCAACAACCTACTAATTTGTCACAAAAGAAAACGTTGATTCTTATTTGTGCACACACCTCAATACCCTTCTGTATCAATTTTTCCACGAAAGGAGCAGATTTAGCACTTTTTAAGCTGTCTGTTGCCAAGTAATAGATAGCCTTCTGATTCTCTCCCATGTTCTCGATATAATCATCCAAGCTTATCAGGTCTTCGTCACTCTTGGAAGACAGAAATCTCAACAATGGTGTTATTCTCTTGTGGTTTCCAGTATCCTCGATGCAACCCAGCTTCAAAAACTTTCCAAAATTCTCCCAGAATTTTTTATAATCCTAAATTGCAGCAGAACCATAGGTTTAAGTTCCATGAAAAATAATAAGAGTATACATTTATTTATTTTATTCATTCATTTACAGCCAACCAACCTCTTTGCTCTCACTCTCAGAAAGATCTTGAATCATGTCAAATGTTTTCCTAACAAGTCTTTTCCTCATTATCCTCACCTAAAACAAGAAAATGAAATTAATCGATTAATTTAAAAAGAAATAGAGGCTTATAATACTGATTTGGATTTGGCGATAAGAAGGGACTTCCTTACAATTCTGCTCTCCTGAAGAATCTCCCTGGAAACATTTAGGGGAAGGTCATCCGAGTCGACCACACCCTTCACAAAGCTCAAGTATCTTGGAAACTGCAGGTCATTAGATCGGTTTTATATTAACTACATCTTATGATGCGTTAAAATCAAATAATTGTTTTTGGGTGTTCACAAAAAATCAAGAATATCCCAACAAGTCTCAAGGCAGAAGAGGGGGTTCTCACCAGTTCACCATCAAAATCATCTGAAATAAATACACGTTTCACATATAAACGGATGTTTTTTGTCTTGGGATTGATAACTTCTTCATTGTTAAGAGGTGCCATTCCAGGAATGTAGAGCACACTTCTGAACTCCACCTCACCCTGCAGAAGCACTCGATCGAAATCACATTGGAGATATTGAAAGTTTCACCATTCGACATGAATATCCGTACCTCAGTAGTAAAATGGGTATAAGTAAGTGGGTCCAGAAACTCATTGAATGTCTTCTTGTAAAATTCTTGATATTGTTCTTTTTCAACTTCCTTCGGGTTGCGCATCTGTACATTAAATACGAAAAGTAGGGCATAAAGCATACATCCAAATGCAAGAAAAAAGAGTATGAGATCAATTCAAGAAGAGATGTACCCATATAGGTTTTGTTTCATTTGTCAGTTCCCAGTCCCAATATTTTTCAGTTTTGGTCTTCTTCACCTTTTTCTTCTCTCCCTGGAAGAGCACCCGGAAGTAATAAATAGCAAGATCATAATACCCTTCAAAAGAATTTAGAGACAAAGCAAAATCATCATCAACTGTATTCCATTACCTCAGGTACTTCTTCTCCCTCTTTTGGTTCTTCCTCTTCTTCAACCTGCCAAAATCAAAAGATGAACATCAGCATTAAGCTTGTCCCGCACAAACTCCGCAACAGTAAAATCTAATGATTGACATTTAATCATACAACATTTAACAGTGTCATCAGCAGTAAAGCATAGTCAAAGACAACTAGTACTACTAATCATGATATAAAAGTCAAACCTCAATGGTCCTTGATTTCTCTTGCCATGTATAGATGGGGAATGATACGAATTGAGAATAATTCTTGACCAAACTCTGGATCTTTGTAGGCTCGGTGTATTCATATTTATCATCATCCTGCGAGCCAAAACTAACTAAGATTATTTTACGTGAAAAAAACCACTACTAACATGTTCGAAGAAGAAATCGCATGAGAATCTTAGTAAATGGATAAGCTTTTATTACAGAATAGGATGAGATATTTTAACACAGCGAAAAATCCAAACGTGCAAGCGAAAATGACGAATACCCTCAGATAAAGAGTGATCTGGGTGCCTCGACTGATGAGCTTGCTGGGATCAGTTCCCTCTCTGATTGTGTAAGAGCTGCTATCAGCCACAGATTCCCAAACATACTGTTTGTCAGACCGGGGGCTCTTTGTCGATACAACCACCTGGACAATGGAAAGTGAAAATTTAAATTAAACCAGCATTAACAGAAGAAACAGAAAACATTCAACAAACTATCAAGAACTTATATTAGAGGGTAAGGGAACCCGAGAGTACCCTATTCGCAATCAGAAAAGCAGAATAGAACCCAACACCAAATTGGCCAATCAAGCTATTGTCAGCCCCAAGGTCCTGATTCTCCTGCACGAAGTGAAAATCAAATTTCACATGTATGGTTTAGCTAGTTAACTCATCAAACATGGAAGGCCGAAGGACACAACATGACAAGACATAACAACCTTCAACGCCTTTAGGAATCTAGAAGTGCCACTCTGTGCAATGGTTCCAAGACAGTCTATCAGCTCCTCCTTTGTCATTCCAATACCAGTATCCCTGTAAAAGAACAAAGCAAAATTAAGCTAGTTCACCATCACCACTGCAATGGAGATAAAATAAATACATACGTAATGGTAATAGTCCCATTGTCCGGGTCAGGTTTGATTCGAATCTCTAGATCACCGGAATCTCCCAGTAAGGCGGGCTCAGTCACACTCAAAAACCTTAGTTTATCAAGAGCATCACTTGCATTACTGCAGAAAACAAGATTGTTAAAACTTAGCAAATTCCTCTAAACATGGAAATCTATAACAAACCGTAATATACTCTCTCTGTTTCCTAAAAATAGAAATTCTTTTCTTTTTAGTCTGTTTCTAAAAATAGAAACTCTCCATTTTAATAAATGTATCCAACATTCCACTAACACTAATTCCACTACTTTTTTCTCATTCTCTTTGTTACTTTACCCGTTTCTATCTTCTTCGCTCTTACTTACCAATTTTGCATCAAAACTTATACCGTTTTCAAAGTTCAGAAATGGAGGGAGTATACTCTAATACAGAAACCTCACCTGACAAGCTCCCGAAGAAAAACTTCCTTGTGGCTGTATAAGCTGTGGACTATTAAGTCCATCAATCGACTAACCTGAAATAAAGATAAGTCAAATTCCCATCATCAAAACAATTGAAAACAAAAAAAATATGCTCTAAAACACCGTTTTTTAACTGCAAAAAGGGGAAATGAAATGAAATGAAAAGAAAAAGATATTGACCTCAGCCTGATATTCAAATGTTTCTCCAGAGCTCTCCGGAGCCTCCTTCTCAGCCACGGCGGAGGCGTCACATCTCACCACCACCCCGCCCCGCCGGCCCTCCACCTTCCACTCCAATCCACTCCTTAAAAAAGTGTTCTTTAGTCCAGTCTTGGGCAGAAACGCGCTTCTAAGCAAACCCCTATTGCCTGTGGTAGAAAATGAGGGCATATTTGGAGTTACGGCCATCGCCGCGGAAGCTAGACTTCTGCTAAGCACAGGCGCCATCTTGTCAATTTCTAGAGAAAGTGCAGATGAAATCTTGGTGTTTTCGTCTGAAATTCAATCTCTTTCCTTGGTGG